>NW_027141566.1:0-20000 GCF_036365525.1 Heterodontus francisci
TGAGAGAGAGAGAGAGAGAATGAGGCACAGAGAGAGAGAGAGAGAGAGAGAATGAGGCACGGAGAGAGAGAGAGAATGAGGCACGGAGAGAGAGAGAGAATGAGGCACGGAGAGAGAGAGAGAATGAGGCACGGAGAGAGAGAGAGAATGAGGCACGGAGAGAGAGAGAGAATGAGGCACGGAGAGAGAGAGAGAGAGAGAGAGTGAGGCACGGAGAGAGAGAGAGAGAGAGAATGAGGCACGGAGAGAGAGAGAGAGAGAGAGAGAATGAGGCACGGAGAGAGAGAGAGAGAATGAGGCACGGATAGAGAGAGAGAGAGAGAGAATGAGGCACGGATAGAGAGAGAGAGAGAGAGTGAGGCACGGAGAGAGAGAGAGAGTGAGGCACGGAGAGAGAGAGAGAGTGAGGCACGGAGAGAGAGAGAGAGTGAGGCACGGAGAGAGAGAGAGAGAGAATGAGGCACGGAGAGAGAGAGAGAGAGAGAGAGAGAATGAGGCACGGAGAGAGAGAGAGAGAGAGAGAGAGAGAATGAGGCACGGAGAGAGAGAGAGAGAGAGAGAGAGAGAATGAGGCACGGAGAGAGAGAGAGAGAGAATGAGGCACGGATAGAGAGAGAGAGAGAATGAGGCACGGATAGAGAGAGAGAGAGAATGAGGCACGGATAGAGAGAGAGAGAGAGAGAATGAGGCACGGATAGAGAGAGAGAATGAGGCACGGAGAGAGAGAGAGAATGAGGCACGGAGAGAGAGAGAGAGAGAATGAGGCACGGATAGAGAGAGAGAGAGAATGAGGCAGGGATAGAGAGAGAGAGAGAATGAGGCACGGATAGAGAGAGAGAGAGAATGAGGCACGGATAGAGAGAGAGAGAGAATGAGGCACGGATAGAGAGAGAGAGAGAGAGAATGAGGCACGGATAGAGAGAGAGAGAGAGAGAATGAGGCACGGAGAGAGAGAGAGAATGAGGCACGGAGAGAGAGAGAGAGAATGAGGCACGGAGAGAGAGAGAGAGAGAATGAGGCACGGAGAGAGAGAGAGAGAATGAGGCACGGAGAGAGAGAGAGAATGAGGCACGGAGAGAGAGAGAGAGAATGAGGCACGGAGAGAGAGAGAGAGAGAATGAGGCACGGAGAGAGAGAGAGAGAATGAGGCACGGAGAGAGAGAGAGAGAGAATGAGGCACGGAGAGAGAGAGAGAATGAGGCACGGAGAGAGAGAGAGAGAGAATGAGGCACGGAGAGAGAGAGAGAGGGAATGAGGCACGGAGAGAGAGAGAGAGAATGAGGCAAGGAGAGAGAGAGAGAATGAGGCACGGAGAGAGAGAGAGAATGAGGCACGGAGAGAGAGAGAGAGAGAGAGAGAGAGAATGAGGCACGGATAGAGAGAGAGAGAGAGAGAGAATGAGGCACGGATAGAGAGAGAGAGAGAGAGAATGAGGCACGGAGAGAGAGAGAGAATGAGGCACGGAGAGAGAGAGAGAATGAGGCACGGAGAGAGAGAGAGAGAGAGAATGAGGCACGGAGAGAGAGAGAGAGAGAGAGAATGAGGCACGGATAGTGAGAGAGAGAGAGAGAATGAGGCACGGATAGAGAGAGAGAGAGAGAGAATGAGGCACGGATAGAGAGAGAGAGAGAGAGAATGAGGCACGGATAGAGAGAGAGAGAGAGAATGAGGGATCGGATAGAGAGAGAGAGAGAGAGAATGAGGCACGGATAGAGAGAGAGAGAGAGAGAGAGAGAGAATGAGGCACGGATAGAGAGAGAGAGAATGAGGCACGGATAGAGAGAGAGAGAGAGAGAGAGAGAATGAGGCACGGATAGAGAGAGAGAGAGAGAGAGAATGAGGCACGGAGAGAGAGAGAGAGAGAGAGAATGAGGCACGGTGAGAGAGAGAGAGAGAGAATGAGGCACGTTTAGAGAGAGAGAGAGAGAGAGAGAATGAGGCACGGAGAGAGAGAGAGAATGAGGCACGGAGAGAGAATGAGGCACGGAGAGAGAGAGAGAGAGAGAGAGAGAATGAGGCACGGAGAGAGAGAGAGAGAGAAAATGAGGCACGGATAGAGAGAGAGAGGGAGGCACGGAGAGAGAGAGAGAGAGAATGAGGCACAGAGAGAGAGAGAGAGAGAATGAGGCACGGAGAGAGAGAGAGAGAGAGAGAGAGAATGAGGCACGGAGAGAGAGAGAGAATGAGGCACGGAGAGAGAGAGAGAATGAGGCACGGAGAGAGAGAGAGAATGAGGCACGGAGAGAGAGAGAGAATGAGGCACGGAGAGAGAGAGAGAATGAGGCACGGAGAGAGAGAGAGAGAGAGAGTGAGGCACGGAGAGAGAGAGAGAGAGAGAATGAGGCACGGAGAGAGAGAGAGAGAGAGAATGAGGCACGGAGAGAGAGAGAGAGAATGAGGCACGGAGAGAGAGAGAGAGAGAGAGAGAGAATGAGGCACGGATAGAGAGAGAGAGAGAGAGTGAGGCACGGAGAGAGAGAGAGAGTGAGGCACGGAGAGAGAGAGAGAGTGAGGCACGGAGAGAGAGAGAGAGAGAATGAGGCACGGAGAGAGAGAGAGAGAGAGAATGAGGCACGGAGAGAGAGAGAGAGAGAGAGAGAGAGAGAGAGAATGAGGCACGGAGAGAGAGAGAGAGAGAATGAGGCACGGAGAGAGAGAGAGAATGAGGCACGGATAGAGAGAGAGAGAGAATGAGGCACGGATAGAGAGAGAGAGAGAATGAGGCACGGATAGAGAGAGAGAGAGAATGAGGCACGGATAGGGAGAGAGAGAGAATGAGGCACGGATAGAGAGAGAGAGAGAGAATGAGGCACGCATAGAGAGAGAGAGAGAGAGAATGAGGCACGGATAGAGAGAGAGAGAGAGAGAATGAGGCAAGGATGGAGAGAGAGAGAGACAGAATGAGGCACGGATAGAGAGAGAGAGAGAGAGAGAGAATGAGGCACGGATAGAGAGAGAGAGAGAGAGAATGAGGCACGGATAGAGAGAGAGAGAGAGAACGAGGCACGGATAGAGAGAGAGAGAGAGAGAGAGAGTGAGGCACGGAGAGAGAGAGAGAGAGAGAATGAGGCACGGATAGAGAGAGAGAGAGAGAGAATGAGGCACGGAGAGAGAGAGAGAGAGAGAATGAGGCACGGATAGAGAGAGAGAGAGAGAATGTGGCACGGATAGAGAGAGAGAGAGAGAATGAGGCACGGAGAGAGAGAGAGAGAGAATGAGGCACGGAGAGAGAGAGAGAGAGAATGAGGCACGGAGAGAGAGAGAGAGAGAATGAGGCACGGAGAGAGAGAGAGAGAGAATGAGGCACGGAGAGAGAGAGAGAGAATGAGGCACGGAGAGAGAGAGAGAGAGAGAATTAGGCACGGAGAGAGAGAGAGAGAATGAGGCACAGAGAGAGAGAGAGAGAGAATGAGGCACGGAGAGAGAGAGAGAGAGAATGAGGCACGGAGAGAGAGAGAGAGAGAATGAGGCACGGAGAGAGAGAGAGAGAGAATGAGGCACGGAGAGAGAGAGAGAGAGAATGAGGCACGGAGAGAGAGAGAGAATGAGGCACGGAGAGAGAGAGAGAGAGAGAGAGAGAATGAGGCACGGAGAGAGAGAGAGAGAGAATGAGGCACGGATAGAGAGAGAGAGAGAGAGAATGAGGCACGGAGAGAGAGAGAGAATGAGGCACGGAGAGAGAGAGAGAATGAGGCATGGAGAGAGAGAGAGAATGAGGCACGGAGAGAGAGAGAGAGAGAGAATGAGGCACGGAGAGAGAGAGAGAGAGAGAATGAGGCACGGATAGAGAGAGAGAGAGAGAGAATGAGGCACGGATAGAGAGAGAGAGAGAGAGAATGAGGCACGGATAGAGAGAGAGAGAGAGAGAATGAGGCACGGATAGAGAGAGAGAGAGAGAGAATGAGGCACGGATAGAGAGAGAGAGAGAGAGAATGAGGCACGGATAGAGAGAGAGAGAGAGAGAATGAGGCACGGATAGAGAGAGAGAGAGAGAATGAGGGATCGGATAGAGAGAGAGAGAGAGAGAATGAGGCACGGATAGAGAGAGAGAGAGAGAGAGAGAGAGAGAATGAGGCACGGATAGAGAGAGAGAGAATGAGGCACGGATAGAGAGAGAGAGAGAGAGAGAGAGAATGAGGCACGGATAGAGAGAGAGAGAGAGAGAGAATGAGGCACGGAGAGAGAGAGAGAGAGAGAGAGAATGAGGCACGGAGAGAGAGAGAGAGAGAGAATGAGGCACGTTTAGAGAGAGAGAGAGAGAGAGAGAATGAGGCACGGAGAGAGAGAGAGAATGAGGCACGGAGAGAGAGAGAGAATGAGGCACGGAGAGAGAGAGAGAATGAGGCACGGAGAGAGAGAGAGAGAGAGAGAGAGAATGAGGCACGAGAGAGAGAGAGAGAGAGAGAGAAAATGAGGCACGGATAGAGAGAGAGAGAGAGAGAGAGAGGGAGGCACGGAGAGAGAGAGAGAGAGAATGAGGCACAGAGAGCGAGAGAGAGAGAGAGAGAGAGAGAGAGAGAGAATGAGGCACGGAGAGAGAGAGAGAGAATGAGGCACGGAGAGAGAGAGAGAGAGAGAGAATGAGGCACGGAGAGAGAGAGAGAGAGAGAGAATGAGGCACGGAGAGAGAGAGAGAGAATGAGGCACGGAGAGAGAGAGAGAGAATGAGGCACGGAGAGAGAGAGAGAGAGAGAATGAGGCACGGAGAGAGAGAGAGAGAATGAGGCACGGAGAGAGAGAGAGAGAGAGAGAGAATAAGGCACGGATAGAGAGAGAGAGAGAGAGAGAGAATGAGGCACGGATAGAGAGAGAGAGAGAGAGAGTGAGGCACGGAGAGAGAGAGAGAGTGAGGCACGGAGAGAGAGAGAGAGTGAGGCACGGAGAGAGAGAGAGAGAGAATGAGGCACGGAGAGAGAGAGAGAGAGAGAGAGAATGAGGCACGGAGAGAGAGAGAGAGAGAGAGAGAATGAGGCACGGAGAGAGAGAGAGAGAGAGAGAGAATGAGGCACGGAGAGAGAGAGAGAGAGAATGAGGCACGGAGAGAGAGAGAGAGAGAATGAGGCACGGAGAGAGAGAGAGAATGAGGCACGGAGAGAGAGAGAATGAGGCACGGAGAGAGAGAGAATGAGGCACGGAGAGAGAGAGAGAATGAGGCACGGAGAGAGAGAGAGAGAGAATGAGGCACGGAGAGAGAGAGAGAGAGAATGAGGCACGGAGAGAGAGAGAATGAGGCACGGATAGAGAGAGAGAGAGAATGAGGCACGGATAGAGAGAGAGAGAGAATGAGGCACGGATAGAGAGAGAGAGAGAATGAGGCACGGATAGAGAGAGAGAGAGAATGAGGCACGGATAGAGAGAGAGAGAGAGAGAGAATGAGGCACGGATAGAGAGAGAGAGAGAGAATGAGGCACGCATAGAGAGAGAGAGAGAGAGAATGAGGCACGGATAGAGAGAGAGAGAGAGAGAATGAGGCACGGATAGAGAGAGAGAGAGAGAATGAGGCACGGATAGAGAGAGAGAGAGAGAGAATGAGGCACGGATAGAGAGAGAGAGAGAGAGAGAGAGAGAGAATGAGGCACGGATAGAGAGAGAGAGAGAGAATGAGGCACGGAGAGAGAGAGAGAGAGAGAATGACGCACGGAGAGAGAGAGAGAGAGAGAGAGAGAATGAGGCACGGAGAGAGAGAGAGAGAGAATGAGGCACGGAGAGAGAGAGAGAGAGAATGAGGCACGGAGAGAGAGAGAGAGAGAGAATGAGGCACGGAGAGAGAGAGAGAGAGAATGAGGCACGGAGAGAGAGAGAATGAGGCACGGATAGAGAGAGAGAGAGAGAACGAGGCACGGATAGAGAGAGAGAGAGAGAGTGAGGCACGGAGAGAGAGAGAGAGAGAGAGAGAGAGAGAGAGAGAATGAGGCACGGAGAGAGAGAGAGAGAGAGAATGAGGCACGGATAGAGAGAGAGAGAGAGAGAATGAGGCACGGAGAGAGAGAGAGAGAGAGAATGAGGCACGGATAGAGAGAGAGAGAGAGAATGTGGCACGGATAGAGAGAGAGAGAGAATGAGGCACGGAGAGAGAGAGAGAGAATGAGGCACGGAGAGAGAGAGAGAGAATGAGGCACGGAGAGAGAGAGAGAGAATGAGGCACGGAGAGAGAGCGAGAGAATGAGGCACGGAGAGAGAGCGAGAGAATGAGGCACGGAGAGAGAGAGAGAATGAGGCACGGAGAGAGAGAGAGAGAATGAGGCACGGAGAGAGAGAGAGAGAATGAGGCACGGAGAGAGAGAGAGAGAGAGAGAATGAGGCACTGATAGAGAGAGAGAGAGAATGAGGCACGGATAGAGAGAGAGAGAATGAGGCACGGATAGAGAGAGAGAGAATGAGGCACGGATAGAGAGAGAGAGAATGAGGCACGGATAGAGAGAGAGAGAGAATGAGGCACGGAGAGAGAGAGAGAGAGAATGAGGCACGGAGAGAGAGAGAGAGAGAATGAGGCACGGAGAGAGAGAGAGAGAGAATGAGGCACGGAGAGAGAGAGAGAGAGAATGAGGCACGGAGAGAGAGAGAGAGAATGAGGCGCGGAGAGAGAGAGAGAGAATGAGGCACAGAGAGAGAGAGAGAGAGAATGAGGCACGGAGAGAGAGAGAGAGAGAGAGAGAATGAGGCACGGAGAGAGAGAGAGAATGAGGCACGGAGAGAGAGAGAGAATGAGGCACGGAGAGAGAGAGAGAATGAGGCACGGAGAGAGAGAGAGAATGAGGCACGGAGAGAGAGAGAGAGAGAGAGTGAGGCACGGAGAGAGAGAGAGAGAGAGAATGAGGCACGGAGAGAGAGAGAGAGAGAGAATGAGGCACGGAGAGAGAGAGAGAGAATGAGGCACGGAGAGAGAGAGAGAGAGAGAATGAGGCACGGATAGAGAGAGAGAGAGAGAGTGAGGCACGGAGAGAGAGAGAGAGTGAGGCACGGAGAGAGAGAGAGAGTGAGGCACGGAGAGAGAGAGAGAGAGAATGAGGCACGGAGAGAGAGAGAGAGAGAGAATGAGGCACGGAGAGAGAGAGAGAGAGAGAGAGAGAGAGAGAGAATGAGGCACGGAGAGAGAGAGAGAGAGAATGAGGCACGGAGAGAGAGAGAGAATGAGGCACGGATAGAGAGAGAGAGAGAATGAGGCACGGATAGAGAGAGAGAGAGAATGAGGCACGGATAGAGAGAGAGAGAGAATGAGGCACGGATAGAGAGAGAGAGAGAATGAGGCACGGATAGGGAGAGAGAGAGAATGAGGCACGGATAGAGAGAGAGAGAGAGAATGAGGCACGCATAGAGAGAGAGAGAGAGAGAATGAGGCACGGATAGAGAGAGAGAGAGAGAGAATGAGGCAAGGATGGAGAGAGAGAGAGACAGAATGAGGCACGGATAGAGAGAGAGAGAGAGAGAGAGAATGAGGCACGGATAGAGAGAGAGAGAGAGAGAATGAGGCACGGATAGAGAGAGAGAGAGAGAACGAGGCACGGAGAGAGAGAGAGAGAGAGAGAATGAGGCACGGATAGAGAGAGAGAGAGAGAGAATGAGGCACGGAGAGAGAGAGAGAGAGAGAATGAGGCACGGATAGAGAGAGAGAGAGAGAATGTGGCACGGATAGAGAGAGAGAGAGAGAATGAGGCACGGAGAGAGAGAGAGAGAGAATGAGGCACGGAGAGAGAGAGAGAGAGAATGAGGCACGGAGAGAGAGAGAGAGAGAATGAGGCACGGAGAGAGAGAGAGAGAGAATGAGGCACGGAGAGAGAGAGAGAGAGAATGAGGCACGGAGAGAGAGAGAGAGAATGAGGCACGGAGAGAGAGAGAGAGAGAGAATTAGGCACGGAGAGAGAGAGAGAGAATGAGGCACAGAGAGAGAGAGAGAGAATGAGGCACGGAGAGAGAGAGAGAGAGAATGAGGCACGGAGAGAGAGAGAGAGAATGAGGCACGGAGAGAGAGAGAGAGAGAATGAGGCACGGAGAGAGAGAGAGAATGAGGCACGGAGAGAGAGAGAGAGAGAGAGAGAGAGAGAGAATGAGGCACGGAGAGAGAGAGAGAGAGAATGAGGCACGGATAGAGAGAGAGAGAGAGAGAATGAGGCACGGAGAGAGAGAGAGAATGAGGCACGGAGAGAGAGAGAGAATGAGGCATGGAGAGAGAGAGAGAATGAGGCACGGAGAGAGAGAGAGAGAGAGAATGAGGCACGGAGAGAGAGAGAGAGAGAGAATGAGGCACGGATAGAGAGAGAGAGAGAGAGAATGAGGCACGGATAGAGAGAGAGAGAGAGAGAATGAGGCACGGATAGAGAGAGAGAGAGAGAGAATGAGGCACGGATAGAGAGAGAGAGAGAGAGAATGAGGCACGGATAGAGAGAGAGAGAGAGAGAATGAGGCACGGATAGAGAGAGAGAGAGAGAGAATGAGGCACGGATAGAGAGAGAGAGAGAGAATGAGGGATCGGATAGAGAGAGAGAGAGAGAGAATGAGGCACGGATAGAGAGAGAGAGAGAGAGAGAGAGAGAGAATGAGGCACGGATAGAGAGAGAGAGAATGAGGCACGGATAGAGAGAGAGAGAGAGAGAGAGAGAATGAGGCACGGATAGAGAGAGAGAGAGAGAGAGAATGAGGCACGGAGAGAGAGAGAGAGAGAGAGAGAATGAGGCACGGAGAGAGAGAGAGAGAGAGAATGAGGCACGTTTAGAGAGAGAGAGAGAGAGAGAGAATGAGGCACGGAGAGAGAGAGAGAATGAGGCACGGAGAGAGAGAGAGAATGAGGCACGGAGAGAGAGAGAGAATGAGGCACGGAGAGAGAGAGAGAGAGAGAGAGAGAGAATGAGGCACGGAGAGAGAGAGAGAGAGAGAGAGAAAATGAGGCACGGATAGAGAGAGAGAGAGAGAGAGAGAGGGAGGCACGGAGAGAGAGAGAGAGAGAATGAGGCACAGAGAGCGAGAGAGAGAGAGAGAGAGAGAGAGAGAGAGAGAGAGAATGAGGCACGGAGAGAGAGAGAGAGAATGAGGCACGGAGAGAGAGAGAGAGAATGAGGCACGGAGAGAGAGAGAGAGAGAGAGAATGAGGCACGGAGAGAGAGAGAGAGAGAGAGAATGAGGCACGGAGAGAGAGAGAGAGAATGAGGCACGGAGAGAGAGAGAGAGAGAGAATGAGGCACGGAGAGAGAGAGAGAGAATGAGGCACGGAGAGAGAGAGAGAGAGAGAGAGAATAAGGCACGGATAGAGAGAGAGAGAGAGAGAGAGAATGAGGCACGGATAGAGAGAGAGAGAGAGAGAGTGAGGCACGGAGAGAGAGAGAGAGTGAGGCACGGAGAGAGAGAGAGAGTGAGGCACGGAGAGAGAGAGAGAGAGAATGAGGCACGGAGAGAGAGAGAGAGAGAGAGAGAATGAGGCACGGAGAGAGAGAGAGAGAGAGAGAGAATGAGGCACGGAGAGAGAGAGAGAGAATGAGGCACGGAGAGAGAGAGAGAGAGAGAGAGAGAATGAGGCACGGAGAGAGAGAGAGAGAGAATGAGGCACGGAGAGAGAGAGAGAGAGAATGAGGCACGGAGAGAGAGAGAGAATGAGGCACGGAGAGAGAGAGAATGAGGCACGGAGAGAGAGAGAATGAGGCACGGAGAGAGAGAGAATGAGGCACGGAGAGAGAGAGAGAATGAGGCACGGAGAGAGAGAGAGAGAGAATGAGGCACGGAGAGAGAGAGAGAGAGAATGAGGCACGGAGAGAGAGAGAATGAGGCACGGATAGAGAGAGAGAGAGAATGAGGCACGGATAGAGAGAGAGAGAGAATGAGGCACGGATAGAGAGAGAGAGAGAATGAGGCACGGATAGAGAGAGAGAGAGAATGAGGCACGGATAGAGAGAGAGAGAGAGAGAGAATGAGGCACGGATAGAGAGAGAGAGAGAGAATGAGGCACGCATAGAGAGAGAGAGAGAGAGAATGAGGCACGGATAGAGAGAGAGAGAGAGAGAATGAGGCACGGATAGAGAGAGAGAGAGAGAATGAGGCACGGATAGAGAGAGAGAGAGAGAGAATGAGGCACGGATAGAGAGAGAGAGAGAGAGAGAGAGAGAGAATGAGGCACGGATAGAGAGAGAGAGAGAGAATGAGGCACGGAGAGAGAGAGAGAGAGAGAATGACGCACGGAGAGAGAGAGAGAGAGAGAGAGAGAATGAGGCACGGAGAGAGAGAGAGAGAGAATGAGGCACGGAGAGAGAGAGAGAGAGAGAATGAGGCACGGAGAGAGAGAGAGAGAGAATGAGGCACGGAGAGAGAGAGAATGAGGCACGGATAGAGAGAGAGAGAGAGAACGAGGCACGGATAGAGAGAGAGAGAGAGAGTGAGGCACGGAGAGAGAGAGAGAGAGAGAGAGAGAGAGAGAGAGAATGAGGCACGGAGAGAGAGAGAGAGAGAGAATGAGGCACGGATAGAGAGAGAGAGAGAGAGAATGAGGCACGGAGAGAGAGAGAGAGAGAGAATGAGGCACGGATAGAGAGAGAGAGAGAGAATGTGGCACGGATAGAGAGAGAGAGAGAATGAGGCACGGAGAGAGAGAGAGAGAATGAGGCACGGAGAGAGAGAGAGAGAATGAGGCACGGAGAGAGAGAGAGAGAATGAGGCACGGAGAGAGAGCGAGAGAATGAGGCACGGAGAGAGAGCGAGAGAATGAGGCACGGAGAGAGAGAGAGAATGAGGCACGGAGAGAGAGAGAGAGAATGAGGCACGGAGAGAGAGAGAGAGAATGAGGCACGGAGAGAGAGAGAGAGAGAGAGAATGAGGCACTGATAGAGAGAGAGAGAGAATGAGGCACGGATAGAGAGAGAGAGAATGAGGCACGGATAGAGAGAGAGAGAATGAGGCACGGATAGAGAGAGAGAGAATGAGGCACGGATAGAGAGAGAGAGAGAATGAGGCACGGAGAGAGAGAGAGAGAGAATGAGGCACGGAGAGAGAGAGAGAGAGAATGAGGCACGGAGAGAGAGAGAGAGAGAATGAGGCACGGAGAGAGAGAGAGAGAATGAGGCGCGGAGAGAGAGAGAGAGAATGAGGCACGGAGAGAGAGAGAGAGAGAGAATGAGGCACGGAGAGAGAGAGAGAGAGAGAATGAGGCACGGAGAGAGAGAGAGAGAGAGAATGAGGCACGGAGAGAGAGAGAGAATGAGGCACGGAGAGAGAGAGAGAGAGAATGAGGCACGGAGAGAGAGAGAGAGAGAATGAGGCACGGAGAGAGAGAGAGAGAGAGAGAATGAGGCACGGAGAGAGAGAGAGAATGAGGCACGGAGAGAGAGAGAGAGAGAGAGAATGAGGCACGGAGAGAGAGAGAGAATGAGGCACAGAGAGAGAGAGAGAATGAGGCACAGAGAGAGAGAGAGAATGAGGCACAGAGAGAGAGAGAGAATGAGGCACAGAGAGAGAGAGAGAATGAGGCACAGAGAGAGAGAGAGAATGAGGCACGGAGAGAGAGAGAATGAGGCACGGCTAGAGAGAGAGAGAGACAATGAGGCACGGATAGAGAGAGAGAATGAGGCACGGATAGCGAGAGAGAGAGAATGAGGCACGGATAGAGAGAGAGAGAGAGAGAATGAGGCACGGAGAGAGAGAGAATGAGGCACGGAGAGAGAGAGAGAATGAGGCACGGACAGAGAGAGAGAGACAGAGAGAGAGAGAATGAGGCACGGATAGAGAGAGAGAGAATGAGGCACAGAGAGAGAGAGAATCATGCACGGAGAGAGAGAGAGAGAGAGAGAGAGCGAATGAGGCACGGAGAGAGAGAGAGAGAGAGAATGAGGCACGGAGAGAGAGAGAGAGAGAGAGAATGAGGCACGGAGAGAGAGAGAGAGAGAATGAGGCATGGAGAGAGAGAGAGAGAGAATGACTCACGGAGAGAGAGAGAGAGAGAATGAGGCACGGAGAGAGAGAGAGAGAGAGAGAATGAGGCACGGAGAGAGAGAGAGAGAGAGAGAATGAGGCACGGAGAGAGAGAGAGAATGAGGCACGGAGAGAGAGAGAGAATGAGGCACGGATAGAGAGAGAGAGAGAATGAGGCACGGATAGAGAGAGAGAGAGAATGAGGCACGGATAGAGAGAGAATGAGGCACGGATAGAGAGAGAGAGAGAGAGAGAGAATGAGGCACGGAGAGAGAGAGAGAGAATGAGGCACGGATAGAGAGAGAGAGAGAGAATGAGGCACGGATAGAGAGAGAGAGAGAGAATGAGGCACGGAGAGAGAGAGAGAGAATGAGGCACGGAGAGAGAGAGAGAGAATGAGGCACGGAGAGAGAGAGAAAATGAGGCACGGAGAGAGAGAGAGAATGAGGCACGGAGAGAGAGAGAGAGAATGAGGCACGGAGAGAGAGAGAGAGAATGAGGCACGGAGAGAGAGAGAGAGAATGAGGCACGGAGAGAGAGAGAGAGAATGAGGCACGGAGAGAGAGAGAGAGAATGAGGCACGGATAGAGAGAGAGAGAGAGAGAATGAGGCACTGATAGAGAGAGAGAATGAGGCACGGATAGAGAGAGAGAGAATGAGGCACGGATAGAGAGAGAGAGAATGAGGCACGGATAGAGAGAGAGAGAATGAGGCACGGATAGAGAGAGAGAGAATGAGGCACGGAGAGAGAGAGAGAGAATGAGGCACGGAGAGAGAGAGAGAATGAGGCACGGAGAGAGAGAGAGAATGAGGCACGGAGAGAGAGAGAGAATGAGGCACGGAGAGAGAGAGAGAATGAGGCACGGAGAGAGAGAGAGAATGAGGCACGGAGAGAGAGAGAGAGAGAGAATGAGGCACGGAGAGAGAGAGAGAGAGAGAATGAGGCACGGAGAGAGAGAGAGAGAGAATGAGGCACGGAGAGAGAGAGAGAGAGAATGAGGCACGGAGAGAGAGAGAGAGGTTGAGGCACGGAGAGAGAGAGAGAGAGAATGAGGCACAGAGAGAGAGAGAGAGAGAGAATGAGGCACGGAGAGAGAGAGAGAATGAGGCACGGAGAGAGAGAGAGAATGAGGCACGGAGAGAGAGAGAGAATGAGGCACGGATAGAGAGAGAGAGAGAGAATGAGGCACGGATAGAGAGAGAGAGAGAGAGAATGAGGCACGGATAGAGAGAGAGAGAGAGAGAATGAGGCACGGATAGAGAGAGAGAGAGAGAGAATGAGGCACGGAGAGAGAGAGAGAATGAGGCACGGAGAGAGAGAGAGAATGAGGCACGGAGAGAGAGAGAGAATGAGGCACGGAGAGAGAGAGAGAATGAGGCACGGAGAGAGAGAGAGAATGAGGCACGGAGAGAGAGAGAGAGAGAGAATGAGGCACGGAGAGAGAGAGAGTGAGAGAATGAGGCACGGAGAGAGAGAGAGTGAGAGAATGAGGCACGGAGAGAGAGAGAGAGAATGAGGCACGGATAGAGAGAGAGAGAGAGAGAGAATGAGGCACGGATAGAGAGAGAGAGAGAATGAGGCACGGAGAGAGAGAGAGAATGAGGCACGGAGAGAGAGAATGAGGCACGGAGAGAGAGAGGGAATGAGGCACGGAGAGAGAGAGAGAATGAGGCACGGAGAGAGAGAGAGAATGAGGCACGGAGAGAGAGAGAGAGAATGAGGCACGGAGAGAGAGAGAGAGAGAATGAGGCACGGAGAGAGAGAGAGAGAGAATGAGGCACGGAGAGAGAGAGAGAGAGAATGAGGCACGGAGAGAGAGAGAGAGAGAATGAGGCACGGAGAGAGAGAGAGAATGAGGCACGGAGAGAGAGAGAGAGAGAATGAGGCACGGAGAGAGAGAGAGAGAGAATGAGGCACGGAGAGAGAGAGAGAGAGAATGAGGCACGGAGAGAGAGAGAGAGAGAATGAGGCACGGAGAGAGAGAGAGAGAGAATGAGGCACAGAGAGAGAGAGAGAGAGAGAGAGAGAATGAGGCACGGAGAGAGAGAGAGAATGAGGCACGGAGAGAGAGAGAGAATGAGGCACGGAGAGAGAGAGAGAATGAGGCACGGAGAGAGAGAGAGAGAGAGAATGAGGCACGGATAGAGAGAGAGAGAGAGAGAATGAGGCACGGATAGAGAGAGAGAGAGAGAGAATGAGGCACGGATAGAGAGAGAGAGAGAGAGAATGAGGCACGGAGAGAGAGAGAGAATGAGGCACGGAGAGAGAGAGAGAGAATGAGGCACGGAGAGAGAGGGAGAGAGAGAGAGTGAGAGAATGAGGCACGGAGAGAGAGAGAGAGAGAGAATGAGGCACGGATAGAGAGAGAGAGAGAGAGAATGAGGCACGGATAGAGAGAGAGAGAGAATGAGGCACGGATAGAGAGAGAGAGAGAGAGAATGAGGCACGGATAGAGAGAGAGAGAGAGAGAGAGAATGAGGCACGGATAGAGGGAGAGAGAGAGAGAGAGAGAATGAGGCTCGGATAGAGAGAGAGAGAGAGAGAGAGAGAATGAGGCACGGATAGAGAGAGAGAGAGAGAGAGAATGAGGCACGGATAGAGAGAGAGAGAATGAGGCACGGATAGAGAGAGAGAGAGAGAGAGAGAGAATGAGGCACGGATAGAGAGAGAGAGAGAGAGAGAATGAGGCACGGAGAGAGAGAGAGAGAGAGAGAGAATGAGGCACGGAGAGAGAGAGAGAGAGAGAGAGAATGAGGCACGTTTAGAGAGAGAGAATGAGGCACGTTTAGAGAGAGAGAATGAGGCACGGAGAGAGAGAGAGAGAGAAAATGAGGCACGGATAGATAGAGAGAGAGAGAGAGAGAGAGAGAGGGAGGCACGGAGAGAGAGAGAGAGAGAGAGAGAATGAGGCACGGAGAGAGAGAGAGAGAGAGAGAGAGAGAGAGAGAATGAGGCACGGAGAGAGAGAGAGAATGAGGCACGGAGAGAGAGAGAGAGAGAGAGTGAGGCACGGAGAGAGAGAGAGAGAGAATGAGGCACGGAGAGAGAGAGAGAGAGAGAGAATGAGGCACGGAGAGAGAGAGAGAGAGAGAGAGAATAAGGCACGGATAGAGAGAGAGAGAGAGAATGAGGCACGGATAGAGAGAGAGAGAGAGAGAGAGAGAGAGAGAATGAGGCACGGAGAGAGAGAGAGAGAATGAGGCACGGAGAGAGAGAGAGAGAATGAGGCACGGAGAGAGAGAGAGAATGAGGCACGGAGAGAGAGAGAGAGAATGAGGCACGGATAGAGAGAGAGAGAGAGAGAGAATGAGGCACTGATAGAGAGAGAGAGAGAATGAGGCACGGATAGAGAGAGAGAGAATGAGGCACGGATAGAGAGAGAGAGAATGAGGCACGGATAGAGAGAGAGAGAATGAGGCACGGATAGAGAGAGAGAGAATGAGGCACGGATAGAGAGAGAGAGAGAATGAGGCACGGATAGAGAGAGAGAGAGAATGAGGCACGGATAGAGAGAGAGAGAGAATGAGGCACGGATAGAGAGAGAGAGAGAATGAGGCACGGAGAGAGAGAGAGAGAGAATGAGGCACGGAGAGAGAGAGAGAATGAGGCACGGAAAGAGAGAGAGAGAGAGAATGAGGCACGGAGAGAGAGAGAGAGAGAGAATGAGGCACGGAGAGAGAGAGAGAGAGAGAGAATGAGGCACGGAGAGAGAGAGAGAGAGAGAATGAGGCACGGAGAGAGTGAGAGAATGAGGCACAGAGAGAGAGAGAGAGAATGAGGCACGGAGAGAGAGAGAGAATGAGGCACGGAGAGAGAGAGAGAGAGAATGAGGCACGGAGAGAGAGAGAGAGAGAATGAGGCACGGAGAGAGAGAGAGAGAATGAGGCACGGAGAGAGAGAGAGAATGAGGCACGGAGAGAGAGAGAGAGAGAATGAGGCACGGAGAGAGAGAGAGAGAGAATGAGGCACGGAGAGAGAGAGAGAATGAGGCACGGAGAGAGAGAGAGAATGAGGCACAGAGAGAGAGAGAGAATGAGGCACGGAGAGAGAGAGAATGAGGCACGGCTAGAGAGAGAGAGAGAGACAATGAGGCACGGATAGAGAGAGAGAATGAGGCACGGATAGCAAGAGAGAGAGAATGAGGCATGGATAGAGAGAGAGAGAGAATGAGGCACGGATAGAGAGAGAGAGAGAGAGAATGAGGCACGGATAGAGAGAGAGAGAGAGAGAATGAGGCACGGAGAGAGAGAGAGAGAATGAGGCACGGAGAGAGAGAGAGAATGAGGCACGGACAGAGAGAGAGAGACAGAGAGAGAGAATGAGGCACGGATAGAGAGAGAGAGAATGAGGCACGGATAGAGAGAGAGAGAATGAGGCACAGAGAGAGAGAGAGAGAGAATCATGCACGGAGCGAGAGAGAGAGAGAGAATGAGGCACGGAGAGAGAGAGAGAGAGAGAGAGAGAGAATGAGGCACGGAGAGAGAGAGAGAGAGAATGAGGCACGGAGAGAGAGAGAGAGAGAGAGAGAGAATGAGGCACGGAGAGAGAGAGAGAGAGAGAGAGAGAATGAGGCACGGAGAGAGAGAGAGAGAGAGAATGAGGCACGGAGAGAGAGAGAGAATGAGGCACGGATAGAGAGAGAGAGAGAATGAGGCACGGATAGAGAGAGAGAGAGAGAATGAGGCACGGATAGAGAGAGAGAGAGAGAATGAGGCACGGATAGAGAGAGAGAGAGAGAGAGAGAGAATGAGGCACGGAGAGAGAGAGAGAGAATGAGGCACGGATAGAGAGAGAGAGAGAGAATGAGGCACGGAGAGAGAGAGAGAGAATGAGGCACGGAGAGAGAGAGAGAGAATGAGGCACGGAGAGAGAGAGAGAGAGAGAATGAGGCACGGATAGAGAGAGAGAGAGAGAGAATGAGGCACGGAGAGAGAGAGAGAATGAGGCACGGAGAGAGAGAGAGAATGAGGCACGGAGAGAGAGAGAGAGAATGAGGCACGGAGAGAGAGAGAGAGAATGAGGCACGGAGAGAGAGAGAGAGAATGAGGCACGGAGAGAGAGAGAGAGAGAGAATGAGGCACGGATAGAGAGAGAGAATGAGGCACGGATAGAGAGAGAGAGAATGAGGCACGGATAGAGAGAGAGAGAATGAGGCACGGATAGAGAGAGAGAGAATGAGGCACGGATAGAGAGAGAGAGAATGAGGCACGGAGAGAGAGAGAGAATGAGGCACGGAGAGAGAGAGAGAGAGAGAGAGAGAATGAGGCACGGAGAGAGAGAGAGAGAGAGAGAGAGAGAGAGAATGAGGCACGGAGAGAGAGAGAGAGAGAATGAGGCACGGAGAGAGAGAGAGAGAGAATGAGGCACGGAGAGAGAGAGAGAATGAGGCACGGAGAGAGAGAGAGAATGAGGCACGGAGAGAGAGAGAGAATGAGGCACGGAGAGAGAGAGAGAGAATGAGGCACGGAGAGAGAGAGAGAGAGAATGAGGCACGGAGAGAGAGAGAGAATGAGGCACGGAGAGAGAGAGAGAATGAGGCACGGAGAGAGAGAGAGAGAGAATGAGGCACGGAGAGAGAGAGAGAGAGAATGAGGCACGGAGAGAGAGAGAGAATGAGGCACGGAGAGAGAGAGAGAGAGAATGAGGCACGGAGAGAGAGAGAGAGAGAATGAGGCACGGAGAGAGAGAGAGAGAGAGAGAATGAGGCACGGAGAGAGAGAGAGAGAGAATGAGGCACAGAGAGAGAGAGAGAGAGAGAATGAGGCACGGAGAGAGAGAGAGAATGAGGCACGGAGAGAGAGAGAGAATGAGGCACGGAGAGAGAGAGAGAATGAGGCACGGAGAGAGAGAGAGAGTGAGAATGAGGCACGGATAGAGAGAGAGAGAGAGAGAATGAGGCACGGATAGAGAGAGAGAGAGAGAATGAGGCACGGATAGAGAGAGAGAGAGAGAGAGAATGAGGCACGGAGAGAGAGAGAGAATGAGGCACGGAGAGAGAGAGAGAATGTGTCACGGAGAGAGAGAGAGAGAATGAGGCACGGAGAGAGAGAGAGAGAGAGAATGAGGCACGGAGAGAGAGAGAGAGAGAGAATGAGGCACGGAGAGAGAGAGAGTGAGAGAATGAGGCACGGAGAGAGAGAGAGTGAGAGAATGAGGCACGGATAGAGAGAGAGAGAGAGAGAATGAGGCACGGATAGAGAGAGAGAGAGAGAGAATGAGGCACGGATAGAGAGAGAGAGAGAGAGAATGAGGCACGGATAGAGAGAGAGAGAGAGAGAATGAGGCACGGATAGAGAGAGAGAGAGAGAGAGAGAGAGAGAATGAGGCACGGATAGAGAGAGAGAGAGAGAGAGAATGAGGCACGGATAGAGAGAGAGAGAGAGAGAGAGAATGAGGCACGGATAGAGAGAGAGAGAATGAGGCACGGATAGAGAGAGAGAGAATGAGGCACGGATAGAGAGAGAGAGAGAGAGAATGAGGCACGGATAGAGAGAGAGAGAGAGAGAGAATGAGGCACGGATAGAGAGAGAGAGAGAGAGAATGAGGCACGGATAGAGAGAGAGAGAGAGAGAATGAGGCACGGATAGAGAGAGAGAGAGAGAGAATGAGGCACGGATAGAGAGAGAGAGAGAGAGAGAGAGAGAATGAGGCACGGGTAGAGAGAGAGAGAGAGAGAGAGAGAGAATGAGGCACGGATAGAGAGAGAGAGAATGAGGCACGGATAGAGAGAGAGAGAGAGAGAGAGAGAATGAGGCACGGAGAGAGAGAGAGAGAGAGAGAGAATGAGGCACGGAGAGAGAGAGAGAGAGAGAGAGAATGAGGCACGGAGAGAGAGAGAGAGAGAGAGAGAATGAGGCACGGAGAGAGAGAGAGAGAGAATGAGGCACGTTTAGAGAGAGAGAATGAGGCACGTTTAGAGAGAGAGAATGAGGCACGGAGAGAGAGAGGGAGAGAGAGAGAAAATGAGGCACGGATAGAGAGAGAGAGAGAGAGAGAGTGAGAGGGGGAGGCACGGAGAGAGAGAGAGAGAGAATGAGGCACGGAGAGAGAGAGAGAGAGAGAGAGAGAGAATGAGGCACGGAGAGAGAGAGAGAATGAGGCACGGAGAGAGAGAGAGAATGAGGCACGGAGAGAGAGAGAGAGTGAGGCACGGAGAGAGAGAGAGAGAGAGAATGAGGCACGGAGAGAGAGAGAATGAGGCACGGAGAGAGAGAGAGAGAGAGAGAATGAGGCACGGAGAGAGAGAGAGAGAGAGAATAAGGCACGGATAGAGAGAGAGAGAGAGAATGAGGCACGGATAGAGAGAGAGAGAGAGAGAGAGAGAGTGAGTCACGGAGAGAGAGAGAGAGAGTGAGGCACGGAGAGAGAGAGAGAATGAGGCACGGAGAGAGAGAGAGAGAGAGAGAGAATGAGGCACGGAGAGAGAGAGAGAGAGAGAGAGAGAGAATGAGGCACGGAGAGAGAGAGAGAGAGAGAGAATGAGGCACGGAGAGAGAGAGAGAATGAGGCACGGAGAGAGAGAGAGAATGAGGCACGGAGAGAGAGAGAGAGAGAATGAGGCACGGATAGAGAGAGAGAGAGAATGAGGCACGGATAGAGAGAGAGAGAGAATGAGGCACGGATAGAGAGAGAGAGAGAGAGAATGAGGCACGGATAGAGAGAGAGAGAGAGAATGAGGCACGCATAGAGAGAGAGAGAGAATGAGGCACGGATAGAGAGAGAGAGAGAGAGAGAATGAGGCACGGATAGAGAGAGAGAGAGAGAATGAGGCACGGATAGAGAGAGAGAGAGAGAGAGAATGAGGCACGGATTGAGAGAGAGAGAGAGAGAGAGAATGAGGCACGGATAGAGAGAGTGAGAGAGAGAATGAGGCACGGAGAGAGAGAGAGAGAGAGAATGAGGCACGGAGAGAGAGAGAGAGAATGAGGCACGGAGAGAGAGAATGAGGCACGGAGAGAGAGAGAGAGAATGAGGCACGGAGAGAGAGAGAGAGAGAGAGAGAATGAGGCACGGAGAGAGAGAGAGAGAGAGAGAGAATGAGGCACGGAGAGAGAGAGAGAGAGAGAGAGAATGAGGCACGGAGAGAGAGAGAGAATGAGGCACGGAGAGAGAG
>NW_027141566.1:30000-32500 GCF_036365525.1 Heterodontus francisci
GAGAATGAGGCACGGAGAGAGAGAGAGAGAGAGAATGAGGCACGGAGAGAGAGAGAGAGAGAGAGAATGAGGCACGGAGAGAGAGAGAGAGAGAGAGAATGAGGCACGGAGAGAGAGAGAGAATGAGGCACGGAGAGAGAGAGAGAGAGAGAGAATGAGGCACGGAGAGAGAGAGAGAATCAGGCACGGAGAGAGAGAGAGAGAATGAGGCACGGAGAGAGAGAGAGAATGAGGCACGGAGAGAGAGAGAGAGAAAATGAGGCACGGATAGAGAGAGAGAGAGAGAGAGAGAATGAGGCACGGAGAGAGAGAGAGAGAGAGAATGAGGCACGGAGAGAGAGAGAGAGAGAGTGAGGCACGGAGAGAGAGAGAGAGAGAGAGTGAGGCACGGGGAGAGAGAGAGAGAGAATGAGGCACGGAGAGAGAGAGAGAGAGAATGAGGCACGGAGAGAGAGAGAGAGAGAGAATGAGGCACGGAGAGAGAGAGAGAGAGAGAGAGAATGAGGCACGGAGAGAGAGAGAGAGAGAGAATGAGGCACGGATAGAGAGAGAGAGAGAGAGAGAATGAGGCACGGATAGAGAGAGAGAGAGTGAGGCACGGAGAGATAGAGAGAATGAGGCACGGAGAGAGAGAGAGAGAGAGAGAGAGAATGAGGCACGGAGAGAGAGAGAGAGAATGAGGCACGGAGAGAGAGAGAGAGAGAGAGAGAGAGAGAGAATGAGGCACGGAGAGAGAGAGAGAGAGAGAGAGAGAATGAGGCACGGAGAGAGAGAGAGAGAGAGAGAGAATGAGGCACGGAGAGAGAGAGAGAATGAGGCACGGAGAGAGAGAGAGAATGAGGCACGGAGAGAGAGAGAGAATGAGGCACGGAGAGAGAGAGAGAGAATGAGGCACGGAGAGAGAGAGAGAGAATGAGGCACGGATAGAGAGAGAGAGAGAATGAGGCACGGATAGAGAGAGAGAGAATGAGGCACGGATAGAGAGAGAGAGAGAATGAGGCACGGAGAGAGAGAGAGAGAGAATGAGGCACAGAGAGAGAGAGAGAGAGAGAGAATGAGGCAAGGATAGAAAGAGAGAGAGAGAGAGAATGAGGCACGGATAGAGAGAGAGAGAGAGAGAATGAGGCACGGATAGAGAGAGAGAGAGAGAATGAGGCACGCATAGAGAGAGAGAGAGAGTGAATGAGGCACGGATAGAGAGAGAGAGAGAGAGAATGAGGCACGGATGAGAGAGAGAGAGAGAGAATGAGGCACGGATGGAGAGAGAGAGAGAGAGAATGAGGCACGGAGAGAGAGAGAGAGAGAATGAGGCACGGAGAGAGAGAGAGAGAGAGAATGAGGCACGGAGAGAGAGAGAGAGAGAGAATGAGGCACGGAGAGAGAGAGAGAGAATGAGGCACGGAGAGAGAGAGAGAGAATGAGGCACGGAGAGAGAGAGAGAATGAGGCACGGAGAGAGAGAGAATGAGGCACGGAGAGAGAGAGAATGAGGCACGGAGAGAGAGAGAGAGAGGCACGGAGAGAGAGAGAGAGAGAATGAGGCACGGAGAGAGAGAGAGAGAGAGAATGAGGCAAGGATAGAAAGAGAGAGAGAGAGAGAATGAGGCACGGATAGAGAGAGAGAGAGAGAGAATGAGGCACGGATAGAGAGAGAGAGAGAGAATGAGGCACGCATAGAGAGAGAGAGAGAGTGAATGAGGCACGGATAGAGAGAGAGAGAGAGAGAATGAGGCACGGATGGAGAGAGAGAGAGAGAGAATGAGGCACGGATGGAGAGAGAGAGAGAGAGAATGAGGCACGGAGAGAGAGAGAGAGAGAATGAGGCACGGATAGAGAGAGAGAGAGAATGAGGCACGGAGAGAGAGAGAGAGAGAGAGAGAGATAGAGAGAATGAGGCACGGATAGAAAGAGAGAGAGAGAGAGAATGAGGCACGGATAGAGAGAGAGAGAGAGAGAATGAGGCACGGATAGAGAGAGAGAGAGAGAATGAGGCACGCATAGAGAGAGAGAGAGAGTGAATGAGGCACGGATAGAGAGAGAGAGAGAGAGAGAGAGAGAATGAGGCACGGATGGAGAGAGAGAGAGAATGAGACACGGAGAGAGAGAGAGAGAGAGAATGAGGCACGGAGAGAGAGAGAGAGAGAGAATGAGGCACGGAGAGAGAGAGAGAGAGAGAATGAGGCACGGAGAGAGAGAGAGAGAGAGAATGAGGCACGGAGAGAGAGAGAGAGAGAGAATGAGGCACGGAGAGAGAGAGAGAGAGAGAGAATGAGGCACGGAGAGAGAGAGAGAATGAGGCACGGAGAGAGAGAGAGAGAGAGAGAATGAGGCACGGAGAGAGAGAGAGAATCAGGCACGGAGAGAGAGAGAGAGAATGAGGCACGGAGAGAGAGAGAGAATGAGGCACGGAGAGAGAGAGAGAGAAAATGAGGCACGGATAGAGAGAGAGAGAGAGAGAGAGAATGAGGCACGGAGAGAGAGAGAGAGAGAGAATGAGGCAC
>NW_027141566.1:37500-63747 GCF_036365525.1 Heterodontus francisci
GGAGAGAGAGAGAGAGAGAGAATGAGGCACGGAGAGAGAGAGAGAGAGAGAATGAGGCACGGAGAGAGAGAGAGAGAGAGAATGAGGCACGGAGAGAGAGAGAGAGAGAGAATGAGGCACGGAGAGAGAGAGAGAGAGAGAGAATGAGGCACGGAGAGAGAGAGAGAATGAGGCACGGAGAGAGAGAGAGAGAGAGAGAATGAGGCACGGAGAGAGAGAGAGAGAATGAGGCACGGAGAGAGAGAGAGAGAATGAGGCACGGAGAGAGAGAGAATGAGGCACGGAGAGAGAGAGAATGAGGCACGGAGAGAGAGAGAGAGAGGCACGGAGAGAGAGAGAGAGAGGCACGGAGAGAGAGAGAATGAGGCACGGAGAGAGAGAGAGAGAGAATGAGGCACGGAGAGAGAGAGAGAGAGAATGAGGCACGGATCGAAAGAGAGAGAGAGAGAGAGAGAATGAGGCACGGATCGAAAGAGAGAGAGAGAGAGAGAGAATGAGGCACGGAGAGAGAGAGAGAGAGAATGAGGCACGGAGAGACAGAGAGAGAATGAGGCACGGAGAGACTGAGAGAGAATGAGGCACGGAGAGAGAGAGAGAATGAGGCACGGAGAGAGAGAGAGCATGAGGCACGGAGAGAGAGAGAGAATGAGGCACGGAGAGAGAGAGAGAGAGAGAGAGAGAATGAGGCACGGATAGAGAGAGAGAGAGAGAGAGAGAATGAGGCACGGATAGAGAGAGAGAGAGAATGAGGCACGGATCGAGAGAGAGAGAGAGAGAGAGAATGAGGTACGGAGAGAGAGAGAGAATGAGGCACGGAGAGAGAGAGAGAATGAGGCACGGAGAGAGAGAGAGAATGAGGCACGGAGAGAGAGAGAGAGAGAGAATGAGGCACAGAGAGAGAGAGAGAGAGAATGAGGCACAGAGAGAGAGAGAGAGAGAGAGAATGAGGCACAGAGAGAGAGAGAGAGAGAATGAGGCACGGAGAGAGAGAGAGAGAGAGAGAATGAGGCACGGATAGAGAGAGAGAGAGAGAGAATGAGGCATGGATAGAGAGAGAGAGAGAGAGAGAGAATGAGGCACGGATAGAGAGAGAGAGAGAGAGAGAGAGAGAGAGAGAGAGAATGAGGCACGGATAGAGAGAGAGAGAGAGAGAGAGAGAGAGAATGAGGCACGGAGAGAGAGAGAGAGAGAGAGAGAATGAGGCACGGATAGACAGAGAGAGAGAGAATGAGGCACGGATAGAGAGAGAGAGAGAGAGAGAGAGAATGAGGCACGGAGAGAGAGAGAGAGAGAGAGAATGAGGCACGGATAGAGAGAGAGAGAGAGAGAATGAGGCACGGATAGAGAGAGAGAGAGAGAATGAGGCACGGATAGAGAGAGAGAGAGAGAGAATGAGGCACGGAGAGAGAGAGAGAATGAGGCACGGAGAGAGAGAGAGAATGAGGCACGGAGAGAGAGAGAGAATGAGGCACAGAGAGAGAGAGAGAATGAGGCACAGAGAGAGAGAGAGAATGAGGCACGGAGAGAGAGAGAATGAGGCACGGCTAGAGAGAGAGAGAGAGAGAATGAGGCACGGATAGCAAGAGAGAGAGAATGAGGCACGGATAGAGAGAGAGAGAGAGAGAATGAGGCACGGATAGAGAGAGAGAGAGAGAGAATGAGGCACGGATAGAGAGAGAGAGAATGAGGCATGGAGAGAGAGAGAGAGAGAGAATGAGGCACGGCTAGAGAGAGAGAGAGAGAGAATGAGGCACGGATAGCAAGAGAGAGAGAATGAGGCACGGATAGAGAGAGAGAGAGAGAGAATGAGGCACGGATAGAGAGAGAGAGAGAGAGAATGAGGCACGGATAGAGAGAGAGAGAGAGAGAATGAGGCACGGATAGAGAGAGAGAGAGAGAATGAGGCACGGATAGAGAGAGAGAGAGAGAATGAGGCACGGATAGAGAGAGAGAGAGAGAATGAGGCACGGATAGAGAGAGAGAGAGAGAGAGAATGAGGCACGGACAGAGAGAGAGAGAATGAGGCATGGAGAGAGAGAGAGAGAGAGAGAATGAGGCACGGATAGAGAGAGAGAGAGAGAGAATGAGGCACGGATAGAGAGAGAGAGAGAGAGAATGAGGCACGGATAGAGAGAGAGAGAGAGAGAGAATGAGGCACGGATAGAGAGAGAGAGAGAGAATGAGGCACGGATAGAGAGAGAGAGAGAGAATGAGGCACGGATAGAGAGAGAGAGAGAGAGAGAATGAGGCACGGACAGAGAGAGAGAGAATGAGGCATGGATAGAGAGAGAGAGAGAGAATGAGGCACAGAGAGAGAGAGAGAGAGAGAATCATGCACGGAGAGAGAGAGAGACAGAGAGAGAGAGAATGAGGCACGGAGAGAGAGAGACAGAGAGAGAGAATGAGGCACGGAGAGAGAGAGAGAATGAGGCACGGAGAGAGAGAGAGAATGAGGCACGGAGAGAGAGAGAGAGAGAATGAGGCACGGAGAGAGAGAGAGAGAGAGAATGAGGCACGGATAGAGAGAGAGAGAGAGAGAATGAGGCACGGATAGAGAGAGAGAGAGAGAGAATGAGGCACGGATAGAGAGAGAGAGAGAGAGAGAATGAGGCACGGATCGAGAGAGAGGGAGAGAGAATGAGGCACGGATAGAGAGAGAGAGAGAGAGAGAGAGAATGAGGCACGGATAGAGAGAGAGAGAGAGAGAGAGAGAGAATGAGGCACGGATAGAGAGAGAGAGAGAGAGAGAGAGAGAATGAGGCACGGAAAGAGAGAGACAGAGAGAGAATGAGGCACGGATAGAGAGAGAGAGAGAATGAGGCACGGATAGAGAGAGAGAGAGAATGAGGCACGGAGAGAGAGAGAGAGAGAGAGAATGAGGCACGGAGAGAGAGAGAGAGAGAGAGAATGAGGCACGGAGAGAGAGAGAGAGAATGAGGCACGGAGAGAGAGAGAGAGAATGAGGCACGGAGAGAGAGAGAGAGAGAGAGAATGAGGCACGGAGAGAGAGAGAGAGAGAGAGAGAATGAGGCACGGAGAGAGAGAGAGAATGAGGCACGGAGAGAGAGAGAGAATGAGGCACGGAGAGAGAGAGAGAATGAGGCACGGAGAGAGAGAGAGAATGAGGCACGGAGAGAGAGAGAGAGAGAGAGAGAGAGAGGGAGGCACGGAGAGAGAGAGAGAGAGAGAGAATGAGGCACGGAGAGAGAGAGAGAATGAGGCACGGAGAGAGAGAGAGAGAGAGAGTGAGGCACGGAGAGAGTGAGAGAGAGAGAGTGAGGCACGGAGAGAGAGAGAGAGAGAGAGTGAGGCACGGGGAGAGAGAGAGAGAGAGAGAATGAGGCACGGAGAGAGAGAGAGAGAGAGAGAGAATGAGGCACGGAGAGAGAGAGAGAGAGAGAGAATGAGGCACGGATAGAGAGAGAGAGAGAGAGAATGAGGCACGGATAGAGAGAGAGAGAGTGAGGCACGGAGAGAGAGAGAGAATGAGGCACGGAGAGAGAGAGAGAGAGAGAATGAGGCACAGAGAGAGAGAGAGAATGAGGCACGGAGAGAGAGAGAGAGAGAGAATGAGGCACGGAGAGAGAGAGAGAGAGAGAGAGAGAATGAGGCACGGAGAGAGAGAGAGAGAGAGAGAATGAGGCACGGAGAGAGAATGAGGCACGGAGAGAGAGAGAGAATGAGGCACGGAGAGAGAGAGAGAATGAGGCACGGAGAGAGAGAGAGAGAATGAGGCACGGAGAGAGAGAGAGAGAGAATGAGGCACGGATAGAGAGAGAGAGAGAATGAGGCACGGATAGAGAGAGAGAGAGAGAGAGAGAGAGAATGAGGCACGGATAGAAAGAGAGAGAGAGAGAGAATGAGGCACGGATAGAAAGAGAGAGAGAGAGAGAATGAGGCACGGATAGAGAGAGAGAGAGAGAGAATGAGGCACGGATAGAGAGAGAGAGAGAGAATGAGGCACGCATAGAGAGAGAGAGAGAGTGAATGAGGCACGGATAGAGAGAGAGAGAGAGAGAGAGAATGAGGCACGGATGGAGAGAGAGAGAGAGAGAATGAGGCACGGAGAGAGAGAGAGAGAGAGAATGAGGCACGGAGAGAGAGAGAGAGAGAGAATGAGGCACGGAGAGAGAGAGAGAGAGAGAGAGAATGAGGCACGGAGAGAGAGAGAGAGAGAGAATGAGGCACGGAGAGAGAGAGAGAATGAGGCACGGAGAGAGAGAGAGAATGAGGCACGGAGAGAGAGAGAGAGAGAATGAGGCACGGAGAGAGAGAGAGAGAGAATGAGGCACGGAGAGAGAGAGAGAGAGAATGAGGCACGGAGAGAGAGAGAATGAGGCACGGAGAGAGAGAGAGAGAGGCACGGAGAGAGAGAGAGAGAGAATGAGGCACGGAGAGAGAGAGAGAGAGAATGAGGCACGGAGAGAGAGAGAGAGAGAATGAGGCACGGATCGAAAGAGAGAGAGAGAGAGAGAGAATGAGGCACGGATCGAAAGAGAGAGAGAGAATGAAGCACGGGAGAGAGAGAGAGAGAGAATGAGGCACGGAGAGACAGAGAGAGAATGAGGCACGGAGAGACAGAGAGAGAATGAGGCACGGAGAGAGAGAGAGAATGAGGCACGGAGAGAGAGAGAGAGAGAGAGAGAGAATGAGGCACGGATAGAGAGAGAGAGAGAATGAGGCACGGATCGAGAGAGAGAGAGAGAGAGAGAATGAGGTACGGAGAGAGAGAGAGAATGAGGTACGGAGAGAGAGAGAGAATGAGGCACGGAGAGAGAGAGAGAATGAGGCACGGAGAGAGAGAGAGAATGAGGCACAGAGAGAGAGAGAGAGAATGAGGCACAGAGAGAGAGAGAGAGAATGAGGCACAGAGAGAGAGAGAGAGAGAGAATGAGGCACAGAGAGAGAGAGAGAGAGAATGAGGCACAGAGAGAGAGAGAGAGAGAGAATGAGGCACAGAGAGAGAGAGAGAGAGAGAGAATGAGGCACGGAGAGAGAGAGAGAGAATGAGGCACGGATAGAGAGAGAGAGAGAATGAGGCACGGATAGAGAGAGAGAGAGAGAGAATGAGGCACGGATAGAGAGAGAGAGAGAGAGAGAGAGAATGAGGCACGGAGAGAGAGAGAGAGAGAATGAGGCACGGATAGAGAGAGAGAGAGAATGAGGCACGGATAGAGAGAGAGAGAGAATGAGGCACGGATAGAGAGAGAGAGAGAATGAGGCACGGATAGAGAGAGAGAGAGAATGAGGCACGGAGAGAGAGAGAGAGAGAATGAGGCACGGATAGAAAGAGAGAGAGAGAGAGAATGAGGCACGGATAGAGAGAGAGAGAGAGAGAATGAGGCACGGATAGAGAGAGAGAGAGAGAATGAGGCACGCATAGAGAGAGAGAGAGAGTGAATGAGGCACGGATAGAGAGAGAGAGAGAGAGAGAGAATGAGGCACGGATGGAGAGAGAGAGAGAGAGAATGAGGCACGGAGAGAGAGAGAGAGAGAGAATGAGGCACGGAGAGAGAGAGAGAGAGAGAATGAGGCACGGAGAGAGAGAGGGAGAATGAGGCACGGAGAGAGAGAGAGAGAGAGAGAATGAGGCACGGAGAGAGAGAGAGAATGAGGCACGGAGAGAGAGAGAGAATGATGCACGGAGAGAGAGAGAGAGAGAATGATGCACGGAGAGAGAGAGAGAGAGAATGAGGCACGGAGAGAGAGAGAGAGAGAATGAGGCACGGAGAGAGAGAGAGAGAGAATGAGGCACGGAGAGAGAGAGAATGAGGTACGGAGAGAGAGAGAGAGAGGCACGGAGAGAGAGAGAGAGAGAATGAGGCACGGAGAGAGAGAGAGAGAGAATGAGGCACGGAGAGAGAGAGAGAGAGAATGAGGCACGGATCGAAAGAGAGAGAGAGAGAGAGAGAATGAGGCACGGATCGAAAGAGAGAGAGAGAGAGAGAATGAGGCACGGAGAGAGAGAGAGAGAGAATGAGGCACGGAGAGACAGAGAGAGAATGAGGCACGGAGAGACAGAGAGAATGAGGCACGGAGAGAGAGAGAGAATGAGGCACGGAGAGAGAGAGAGAGAGAGAGAGAGAGAGAGAGAGAGAGAGAGAGAGAATGAGGCACGGATAGAGAGAGAGAGAGAATGAGGCACGGATCGAGAGAGAGAGAGAGAGAGAGAATGAGGTACGGAGAGAGAGAGAGAATGAGGTACGGAGAGAGAGAGAGAATGAGGCACGGAGAGAGAGAGAGAATGAGGCACGGAGAGAGAGAGAGAATGAGGCACGGAGAGAGAGAGAGAATGAGGCACGGAGAGAGAGAGAGAATGAGGCACAGAGAGAGAGAGAGAGAATGAGGCACAGAGAGAGAGAGAGAGAGAGAATGAGGCACAGAGAGAGAGAGAGAGAGAGAGAATGAGGCACAGAGAGAGAGAGAGAGAGAGAATGAGGCACGGATAGAGAGAGAGAGAGAGAGAATGAGGCATGGATAGAGAGAGAGAGAGAGAGAATGAGGCACGGATAGAGAGAGAGAGAGAGAGAGAGAGAATGAGGCACGGATAGAGAGAGAGAGAGAGAGAGAGAGAGAGAGAATGAGGCACGGATAGAGAGAGAGAGAGAGAGAATGAGGCACGGATAGAGAGAGAGAGAGAGAATGAGGCACGGATAGAGAGAGAGAGAGAGAGAGAGAGAATGAGGCACGGATAGAGAGAGAGAGAGAGAGAGAATGAGGCACGGAGAGAGAGAGAGAGAGAGAATGAGGCACGGATAGAGAGAGAGAGAGAGAGAATGAGGCACGGATAGAGAGAGAGAGAGAGAATGAGGCACGGAGAGAGAGAGAGAGAGAGAGAGAGAGAGGGAGGCACGGAGAGAGAGAGAGAGAGAGAGAGAATGAGGCACGGAGAGAGAGAGAGAGAGAGAATGAGGCACGGAGAGAGAGAGAGAATGAGGCACGGAGAGAGAGAGAGAGAGAGAGTGAGGCACGGAGAGAGAGAGAGAGAGAGAGTGAGGCACGGGGAGAGAGAGAGAGAGAGAGAATGAGGCACGGAGAGAGAGAGAGAGAGAGAGAGAATGAGGCACGGAGAGAGAGAGAGAGAGAGAATGAGGCACGGATAGAGAGAGAGAGAGAGAGAATGAGGCACGGATAGAGAGAGAGAGAGTGAGGCACGGAGAGAGAGAGAGAATGAGGCACGGAGAGAGAGAGAGAGAGAGAGAATGAGGCACGGAGAGAGAGAGAGAGAATGAGGCACGGAGAGAGAGAGAGAGAGAGAGAGAGAATGAGGCACGGAGAGAGAGAGAGAGAGAGAGAGAGAATGAGGCACGGAGAGAGAGAGAGAGAGAGAGAATGAGGCACGGAGAGAGAATGAGGCACGGAGAGAGAGAGAGAATGAGGCACGGAGAGAGAGAGAGAATGAGGCACGGAGAGAGAGAGAGAATGAGGCACGGAGAGAGAGAGAGAGAGAGAATGAGGCACGGAGAGAGAGAGAGAGAGAGAATGAGGCACGGAGAGAGAGAGAGAGAGAATGAGGCACGGATAGAGAGAGAGAGAGAGAGAGAGAGAATGAGGCACGGATAGAAAGAGAGAGAGAGAGAGAATGAGGCACGGATAGAAAGAGAGAGAGAGAGAGAATGAGGCACGGATAGAGAGAGAGAGAGAGAGAATGAGGCACGGATAGAGAGAGAGAGAGAGAATGAGGCACGCATAGAGAGAGAGAGAGAGTGAATGAGGCACGGATAGAGAGAGAGAGAGAGAGAGAGAGAATGAGGCACGGATGGAGAGAGAGAGAGAGAGAATGAGGCACGGAGAGAGAGAGAGAGAGAGAATGAGGCACGGAGAGAGAGAGAGAGAGAGAATGAGGCACGGAGAGAGAGAGAGAATGAGGCACGGAGAGAGAGAGAGAATGAGGCACGGAGAGAGAGAGAGAATGAGGCACGGAGAGAGAGAGAGAGAGAATGAGGCACGGAGAGAGAGAGAGAGAGAATGAGGCACGGAGAGAGAGAGAATGAGGTACGGAGAGAGAGAGAGAGAGAGGCACGGAGAGAGAGAGAGAGAGAATGAGGCACGGAGAGAGAGAGAGAGAGAATGAGGCACGGAGAGAGAGAGAGAGAGAATGAGGCACGGATCGAAAGAGAGAGAGAGAGAGAGAGAATGAGGCACGGATCGAAAGAGAGAGAGAGAGAGAGAATGAGGCACGGAGAGAGAGAGAGAGAGAATGAGGCTCGGAGAGACAGAGAGAGAATGAGGCACGGAGAGACAGAGAGAGAATGAGGCACGGAGAGACAGAGAGAGAATGAGGCACGGAGAGAGAGAGAGAATGAGGCACGGAGAGAGAGAGAGAGAGAGAGAGAGAGAGAGAGAGAGAGAGAGAATGAGGCACGGATAGAGAGAGAGAGAGAATGAGGCACGGATAGAGAGAGAGAGAGAATGAGGCACGGATAGAGAGAGAGAGAGAATGAGGCACGGATCGAGAGAGAGAGAGAGAGAATGAGGCACGGAGAGAGAGAGAGAATGAGGCACGGAGAGAGAGAGAGAATGAGGCACGGAGAGAGAGAGAGAATGAGGCACAGAGAGAGAGAGAGAGAATGAGGCACAGAGAGAGAGAGAGAGAATGAGGCACAGAGAGAGAGAGAGAGAGAGAATGAGGCACAGAGAGAGAGAGAGAGAGAGAGAATGAGGCACAGAGAGAGAGAGAGAGAGAGAGAATGAGGCACAGAGAGAGAGAGAGAGAGAGAATGAGGCACAGAGAGAGAGAGAGAGAGAGAGAGAATGAGGCACGGAGAGAGAGAGAGAGAATGAGGCACGGATAGAGAGAGAGAGAGAATGAGGCATGGATAGAGAGAGAGAGAGAGAGAATGAGGCACGGATAGAGAGAGAGAGAGAGAGAGAGAGAGAGAATGAGGCACGGAGAGAGAGAGAGAGAGAATGAGGCACGGATAGAGAGAGAGAGAGAATGAGGCACGGATAGAGAGAGAGAGAGAATGAGGCACGGATAGAGAGAGAGAGAGAATGAGGCACGGAGAGAGAGAGAGAGAGAGAGAGAGAGAGAGAGAATGAGGCACGGATAGAAAGAGAGAGAGAGAGAGAATGAGGCACGGATAGAGAGAGAGAGAGAGAGAATGAGGCACGCATAGAGAGAGAGAGAGAGTGAATGAGGCACGGATAGAGAGAGAGAGAGAGAGAGAGAGAATGAGGCACGGATGGAGAGAGAGAGAGAGAGAATGAGGCACGGAGAGAGAGAGAGAGAGAGAATGAGGCACGGAGAGAGAGAGAGAGAGAATGAGGCACGGAGAGAGAGAGAGAATGAGGCACGGAGAGAGAGAGAGAGAATGAGGCACGGAGAGAGAGAGAGAGAATGAGGCACGGAGAGAGAGAGAGAGAATGAGGTACGGAGAGAGAGAGAGAGAGGCACGGAGAGAGAGAGAGAGAGAATGAGGCACGGAGAGAGAGAGAGAGAGAATGAGGCACGGAGAGAGAGAGAGAGAGAATGAGGCACGGAGAGAGAGAGAGAGAGAATGAGGCACGGATCGAAAGAGAGAGAGAGAGAGAGAGAATGAGGCACGGATCGAAAGAGAGAGAGAGAGAGAGAATGAGGCACGGAGAGAGAGAGAGAGAATGAGGCACGGAGAGACAGAGAGAGAATGAGGCACGGAGAGACAGAGAGAATGAGGCACGGAGAGAGAGAGAGAATGAGGCACGGAGAGAGAGAGAGAATGAGGCACAGAGAGAGAGAGAGAGAGAGAGAGAGAATGAGGCACGGATAGAGAGAGAGAGAGAATGAGGCACGGATCGAGAGAGAGAGAGAGAGAGAGAATGAGTACGGAGAGAGAGAGAGAATGAGGTACGGAGAGAGAGAGAGAATGAGGCACGGAGAGAGAGAGAATGAGGCACGGAGAGAGAGAGAGAATGAGGCACGGAGAGAGAGAGCAGAGAGAGAGAGAATGAGGCACAGAGAGAGAGAGAGAGAATGAGGCACAGAGAGAGAGAGAGAGAGAGAATGAGGCACAGAGAGAGAGAGAGAGAGAGAGAATGAGCACAGAGAGAGAGAGAGAGAGAGAATGAGGCACAGAGAGAGAGAGAGAGAGAGAGAATGAGGCACGGAGAGAGAGAGAGAGAATGAGGCACGGATAGAGAGAGAGAGAGAGAGAATGAGGCATGGATAGAGAGAGAGAGAGAGAGAATGAGGCACGGATAGAGAGAGAGAGAGAGAGAGAGAGAGAGAGAATGAGGCACGGATAGAGAGAGAGAGAGAGAGAGAGAGAGAGAGAATGAGGCACGGATAGAGAGAGAGAGAGAGAGAGAGAGAGAGAGAGAGAATGAGGCACGGATAGAGAGAGAGAGAGAGAATGAGGCACGGATAGAGAGAGAGAGAGAGAGAGAGAGAATGAGGCACGGATAGAGAGAGAGAGAGAGAGAGAGAATGAGGCACGGAGAGAGAGAGAGAGAGAGAGAATGAGGCACGGATAGAGAGAGAGAGAGAGAGAATGAGGCACGGATAGAGAGAGAGAGAGAGAATGAGGCACGGATAGAGAGAGAGAGAGAGAGAATGAGGCACGGAGAGAGAGAGAGAATGAGGCACGGAGAGAGAGAGAGAATGAGGCACGGAGAGAGAGAGAGAATGAGGCACGGAGAGAGAGAGAGAATGAGGCACAGAGAGAGAGAGAGAATGAGGCACAGAGAGAGAGAGAGAATGAGGCACGGAGAGAGAGAGAATGAGGCACGGCTAGAGAGAGAGAGAGAGACAATGAGGCACGGATAGAGAGAGAGAATGAGGCACGGATAGCAAGAGAGAGAGAATGAGGCACGGATAGAGAGAGAGAGAGAGAGAATGAGGCACGGATAGAGAGAGAGAGAGAGAGAATGAGGCACGGATAGAGAGAGAGAGAGAGAGAATGAGGCACGGATAGAGAGAGAGAGAATGAGGCATGGAGAGAGAGAGAGAGAGAGAGAATGAGGCACGGATAGAGAGAGAGAGAGAGAGAATGAGGCACGGATAGAGAGAGAGAGAGAGAGAATGAGGCACGGATAGAGAGAGAGAGAGAGAATGAGGCACGGATAGAGAGAGAGAGAGAGAGAGAATGAGGCACGGACAGAGAGAGAGAGAGAATGAGGCACGGACAGAGAGAGAGAGAGAGAATGAGGCACGCATAGAGAGAGAGAGAGAGAGAATGAGGCACGGATAGAGAGAGAGAGAGAGAGAATGAGGCACGGATAGAGAGAGAGAGAGAGAATGAGGCACGGATAGAGAGAGAGAGAGAGAATGAGGCACGGATAGAGAGAGAGAGAGAGAGAGAGAGAATGAGGCACGGACAGAGAGAGAGAGAGAGAATGAGGCACGCATAGAGAGAGAGAGAGAGAGAATGAGGCACGGATAGAGAGAGAGAGAGAGAATGAGGCACAGAGAGAGAGAGAGACAGAGAGAGAGAGAATGAGGCACGGAGAGAGAGAGAGAGAGAGAATGAGGCACGGAGAGAGAGAGAGAGAGAGAGAATGAGGCACGGATCGAGAGAGAGAGAGAGAGAGAGAATGAGGCACGGAGAGAGAGAGAGAATGAGGCACGGAGAGAGAGAGAGAATGAGGCACGGAGAGAGAGAGAGAATGAGGCACGGAGAGAGAGAGAGAGAGAATGAGGCACGGAGAGAGAGAGAGAGAGAATGAGGCACAGAGAGAGAGAGAGAGAGAGAATGAGGCACAGAGAGAGAGAGAGAGAGAGAATGAGGCACAGAGAGAGAGAGAGAGAGAATGAGGCACAGAGAGAGAGAGAGAGAATGAGGCACGGAGAGAGAGAGAGAGAATGAGGCACGGATAGAGAGAGAGAGAGAGAGAATGAGGCATGGATAGAGAGAGAGAGAGAGAGAGAATGAGGCACGGATAGAGAGAGAGAGAGAGAGAGAGAGAGAATGAGGCACGGATAGAGAGAGAGAGAGAGAGAGAGAGAGAGAGAGAGAATGAGGCACGGAGAGAGAGAGAGAGAGAGAGAGAGAGAATGAGGCACGGATAGACAGAGAGAGAGAGAATGAGGCACGGAGAGAGAGAGAGAGAGAGAGAGAGAATGAGGCACGGATAGAGAGAGAGAGAGAGAGAATGAGGCACGGATAGAGAGAGAGAGAGAGAGAATGAGGCACGGATAGAGAGAGAGAGAGAGAATGAGGCACGGATAGAGAGAGAGAGAGAGAGAATGAGGCACGGAGAGAGAGAGAGAATGAGGCACGGAGAGAGAGAGAGAATGAGGCACGGAGAGAGAGAGAGAATGAGGCACAGAGAGAGAGAGAGAATGAGGCACGGAGAGAGAGAGAATGAGGCACGGCTAGAGAGAGAGAGAGAGACAATGAGGCACGGATAGAGAGAGAGAATGAGGCACGGATAGCAAGAGAGAGAGAATGAGGCACGGATAGAGAGAGAGAGAGAGAGAATGAGGCACGGATAGAGAGAGAGAGAGAGAGAATGAGGCACGGATAGAGAGAGAGAGAGAGAGAATGAGGCACGGATAGAGAGAGAGAGAATGAGGCATGGAGAGAGAGAGAGAGAGAGAGAATGAGGCACGGATAGAGAGAGAGAGAGAGAGAATGAGGCACGGATAGAGAGAGAGAGAGAGAGAATGAGGCACGGATAGAGAGAGAGAGAGAGAATGAGGCACGGATAGAGAGAGAGAGAGAGAGAGAATGAGGCACGGACAGAGAGAGAGAGAATGAGGCACGGATAGAGAGAGAGAGAGAGAATGAGGCACAGAGAGAGAGAGAGAGAGAGAATCATGCACGGAGAGAGAGAGAGACAGAGAGAGAGAGAATGAGGCACGGAGAGAGAGAGACAGAGAGAGAGAGAATGAGGCACGGAGAGAGAGAGAGAATGAGGCACGGAGAGAGAGAGAGAATGAGGCACGGAGAGAGAGAGAGAATGAGGCACGGAGAGAGAGAGAGAATGAGGCACGGAGAGAGAGAGAGAGAGAGAATGAGGCACGGAGAGAGAGAGAGAGAGAGAATGAGGCACGGATAGAGAGAGAGAGAGAGAGAATGAGGCACGGATAGAGAGAGAGAGAGAGAGAATGAGGCACGGATAGAGAGAGAGAGAGAGAGAATGAGGCACGGATAGAGAGAGAGAGAGAGAGAGAGAGAGAATGAGGCACGGATAGAGAGAGAGAGAGAGAGAGAGAGAATGAGGCACGGATAGAGAGAGAGAGAGAGAGAGAGAGAATGAGGCACGGAAAGAGAGAGAGAGAGAGAGAGAATGAGGCACGGATAGAGAGAGAGAGAATGAGGCACGGAGAGAGAGAGCGAGAGAATGAGGCACGGAGAGAGAGAGAGAGAGAGAGAATGAGGCACGGAGAGAGAGAGAGAGAGAGAGAATGAGGCACGGAGAGAGAGAGAGAGAGAGAGAATGAGGCACGGAGAGAGAGAGAGAGAGAATGAGGCACGGAGAGAGAGAGAGAGAGAGAGAATGAGGCACGGAGAGAGAGAGAGAGAGAATGAGGCACGTTTCGAGAGAGAGAGAGAGAGAATGAGGCACGGAGAGAGAGAGAATGAGGCACGGAGAGAGAGAGAGAATGAGGCACGGAGAGAGAGAGAGAGAGAGAGAGAGAGAGGGAGGCACAGAGAGAGAGAGAGAGAGAGAATGAGGCACGGAGAGAGAGAGAGAGAGAGAGAGAATGAGGCACGGAGAGAGAGAGAGAATGAGGCACGGAGAGAGAGAGAGAGAGAGAGTGAGGCACGGAGAGAGAGAGAGAGAGAGAGTGAGGCACGGGGAGAGAGAGAGAGAATGAGGCACGGAGAGAGAGAGAGAGAGAGAATGAGGCACGGAGAGAGAGAGAGAGAGAGAATGAGGCACGGATAGAGAGAGAGAGAGAGAGAATGAGGCACGGATAGAGAGAGAGAGAGTGAGGCATGGAGAGAGAGAGAGAATGAGGCACGGAGAGAGAGAGAGAGAGAGAGAGAATGAGGCACGGAGAGAGAGAGAGAGAATGAGGCACGGAGAGAGAATGAGGCACGGAGAGAGAGAGAGAATGAGGCACGGAGAGAGAGAGAGAGAGAGAGAGAGAGAGAGAATGAGGCACGGAGAGAGAATGAGGCACGGAGAGAGAGAGAGAATGAGGCACGGAGAGAGAGAGAGAGAGAATGAGGCACGGAGAGAGAGAGAGAGAGAATGAGGCACGGATAGAGAGAGAGAATGAGGCACGGATAGAGAGAGAGAGAGAATGAGGCACGGATAGAGAGAGAGAGAGAATGAGGCACGGAGAGAGAGAGAGAGAGAGAGAGAGAATGAGGCACGGATAGAGAGAGAGAATGAGGCACGGATAGAGAGAGAGAGAGAATGAGGCACGGATAGAGAGAGAGAGAGAATGAGGCACGGAGAGAGAGAGAGAGAGAGAGAGAGAATGAGGCACGGATAGAAAGAGAGAGAGAGAGAGAATGAGGCACGGATAGAGAGAGAGAGAGAGAGAATGAGGCACGGATAGAGAGAGAGAGAGAGAATGAGGCACGCATAGAGAGAGAGAGAGAGAGTGAATGAGGCACGGATAGAGAGAGAGAGAGAATGAGGCACGGATGGAGAGAGAGAGAGAGAGAGAATGAGGCACGGATGAGAGAGAGAGAGAGAGAGAATGAGGCACGGAGAGAGAGAGAGAGAGAGAATGAGGCACGGAGAGAGAGAGAGAGAGAGAATGAGGCACGGAGAGAGAGAGAGAGAGAGAATGAGGCACGGAGAGAGAGAGAGAGAGAGAATGAGGCACGGAGAGAGAGAGAGAATGAGGCACGGAGAGAGAGAGAGAATGAGGCACGGAGAGAGAGAGAGAGAGAATGAGGCACGGAGAGAGAGAGAGAGAGAATGAGGCACGGAGAGAGAGAGAATGAGGCACGGAGAGAGAGAGAGAGAGGCACGGAGGAGAGAGAGAGAGAGAATGAGGCACGGAGAGAGAGAGAGAGAGAATGAGGCACGGAGAGAGAGAGAGAGAGAATGAGGCACGGAGAGAGAGAGAGAGAGAATGAGGCACGGATCGAAAGAGAGAGAGAGAGAGAGAATGAGGCACGGAGAGAGAGAGAGAGAGAATGAGGCACGGAGAGACAGAGAGAGAATGAGGCACGGAGAGACAGAGAGAGAATGAGGCACGGAGAGACAGAGAGAGAATGAGGCACGGAGAGACAGAGAGAGAATGAGGCACGGAGAGAGAGAGAGAATGAGGCACGGATGAGAGAGAGAGAGAGAGAGAGAGAGAGAGAATGAGGCACGGATAGAGAGAGAGAGAGAATGAGGGACGGATCGAGAGAGAGAGAGAGAGAATGAGGTACGGAGAGAGAGAGAGAATGAGGTACGGAGAGAGAGAGAGAATGAGGCACGGAGAGAGAGAGAGAATGAGGCACGGAGAGAGAGAGAGAATGAGGCACGGAGAGAGAGAGAGAATGAGGCACGGAGAGAGAGAGAGAGAGAGTGAGGCACGGAGAGAGAGAGAGAGAATGAGGCACGGAGAGAGAGAGAGAGAGAGAGAATGAGGCACGGAGAGAGAGAGAGAGAGAGAGAATGAGGCACGGATAGAGAGAGAGAGAGAGAGAGAGAGAGAATGAGGCACGGAGAGAGAGAGAGAGAATGAGGCACGGAGAGAGAGAGAGAGAGAGAGAGAGAGAGAATGAGGCACGGAGAGAGAGAGAGAGAGAGAATGAGGCACGGAGAGAGAGAGAGAGAGAGAATGAGGCACGAGAGAGAGAGAGAATGAGGCACGAGAGAGAGAGAGAATGAGGCACGAGAGAGAGAGAGAGAATGAGGCACGGATAGAGAGAGAGAGAGAATGAGGCACGGATAGAGAGAGAGAGAGAATGAGGCACGGAGAGAGAGAGAGAGAGAGAGAGAGAATGAGGCACGGATAGAAAGAGAGAGAGAGAGAGAATGAGGCACGGATAGAAAGAGAGAGAGAGAGAGAATGAGGCACGGATAGAGAGAGAGAGAGAGAGAGAATGAGGCACGGATAGAGAGAGAGAGAGAGAATGAGCACGCATAGAGAGAGAGAGAGAGAGAATGAGGCACGGATAGAGAGAGAGAGAGAGAGAGAGAATGAGGCACGGATAGAGAGAGAGAGAGAGAGAGAGAATGAGGCACGGATAGAGAGAGAGAGAGAGAGAGAATGAGGCACGGATAGAGAGAGAGAGAGAGAGAATGAGGCACGGATAGAGAGAGAGAGAGAGAATGAGGCACGGATAAGAGAGAGAGAGAGAGAGAATGAGGCACGGATAGAGAGAGAGAGAGAGAGAATGAGGCACGGAGAGAGAGAGAGAGAGAGAATGAGGCACGGAGAGAGAGAGAGAGAGAGAATGAGGCACGGAGAGAGAGAGAATGAGGCACGGATAGAGAGAGAGAGAGAACGAGCACGATAGAGAGAGGAGAGAGAGAGAGAGAGTGAGGCACGGAGAGAGAGAGAGAGAGAATGAGGCACGGATAGAGAGAGAGATAGAGAGAATGAGGCACAGAGAGAGAGAGAGAGAGAGAGAGAGAATGAGGCACGGATAGAGAGAGAGAGAGAGAATGAGGCACGGATAGAGAGAGAGAGAGAGAGAATGAGGCACGGAGAGAGAGAGAGAGAATGAGGCACGGATAGAGAGAGAGAGAGAGAGAATGAGGCACGGAGAGAGAGAGAGAGAATGAGGCACGGAGAGAGAGCGAGAGAATGAGGCACGGAGAGAGAGCGAGAGAATGAGGCACGGAGAGAGAGCGAGAGAATGAGGCACGGAGAGAGAGCGAGAGAATGAGGCACGGAGAGAGAGAGAGAGAATGAGGCACAGAGAGAGAGAGAGAGAGAATGAGGCACTGATAGAGAGAGAGAGAGAATGAGGCACGGATAGAGAGAGAGAGGAATGAGGCACGGACAGAGAGAGAGAGAGAATGAGGCACGGATAGAGAGAGAGAGAGAGAGAATGAGGCACGGATAGAGAGAGAGAGAGAGAGAATGAGGCACGGAGAGAGAGAGAATGAGGGCACGGAGAAGAGAGAGAGAGAGAATGAGGCACAGAGAGGAGAGGAGAGAGGAGACGGAGAGAGAGAGAGAATGAGGCACGGAGAGAGAGAGAGAGAGAATGAGGCACGGAGAGAGAGAGAGAGAGAATGAGGCACGGAGAGAGAGAGAGAGAGAATGAGGCACGGAGAGAGAGAGAGAGAGAATGAGGCACGGATCGAAAGAGAGAGAGAGAGAGAATGAGGCACGGAGAGAGAGAGAGAGAGAATGAGGCACGGAAAGAGAGACAGAGAGAATGAGGCACGGAGAGAGAGAGAGAATGAGGCACGGAGAGAGAGAGAGAATGAGGCACGGAGAGAGAGAGAGAGAGAGAGAGAATGAGGCACGGATAGAGAGAGAGAGAGAGAGAATGAGGCACGGATAGAGAGAGAGAGAGAGAATGAGGCACGGATAGAGAGAGAGAGAGAGAATGAGGCACGGATAGAGAGAGAGAGAGAGAGAATGAGGCACGGACAGAGAGAGAGAGAGAATGAGGCACGGATAGAGAGAGAGAGAGAGAATGAGGCACGGATAGAGAGAGAGAGAGAGAATGAGGCACAGAGAGAGAGAGAGAGAGAGAATCATGCACGGAGAGAGAGAGAGACAGAGAGAGAGAGAATGAGGCACGGAGAGAGAGAGAGAGAATGAGGCACGGAGAGAGAGAGAGAGAGAATGAGGCACGGAGAGAGAGAGAGAGAGAGAGAATGAGGCACGCAGAGAGAGAGAGAGAGAGAGAATGAGGCACGGAGAGAGAGAGAGAGAATGAGGCACGGAGAGAGAGAGAGAGAGAGAATGAGGCACGGAGAGAGACAGAGAGAGAGAATGAGGCACGGAGAGAGAGAGAGAATGAGGCACGGAGAGAGAGAGAGAGAGAGAGAGAGAGAGAGAGAGAATGAGGCACGGATAGAGAGAGAGAGAGAGAGAGAGAGAATGAGGCACGGATAGAGAGAGAGAGAGAGAGAGAATGAGGCACGGATAGAGAGAGAGAGAGAGAATGAGGCACGGATAGAGAGAGAGAGAGAGAATGAGGCACGGATAGAGAGAGAGAGAGAGAGAGAATGAGGCACGGATAGAGAGAGAGAGAGAGAGAGAATGAATGAGGCACGGAGAGAGAGAGAGAATGAGGCACGGAGAGAGAGAGAGAATGAGGCACGGAGAGAGAGAGAGAATAAGGCACGGAGAGAGAGAGAGAGAATGAGGCACGGAGAGAGAGAGAGAGAATGAGGCACGGAGAGAGAGAGAGAGAATGAGGCACGGATAGAGAGAGAGAGAGAGAATGAGGCACTGATAGAGAGAGAGAGAGAATGAGGCACGGATCGAGAAAGAGAGAATGAGGCACGGATAGAGAGAGAGAGAATGAGGCACGGATAGAGAGAGAGAGAGAATGAGGCACGGATAGAGAGAGAGAGAGAGAGAGAGAATGAGGCACGGAGAGAGAGAGAGAGAGAATGAGGCACGGAGAGAGAGAGAGAATGAGGCACGGAGAGAGAGAGAGAATGAGGCACGGAGAGAGAGAGAGAATGAGGCACGGAGTGAGAGAGAGAGAGAATGAGGCACGGAGAGAGAGAGAGAATGAGGCACAGAGAGAGAGAATGAGGCACGGAGAGAGAGAGAGAATGAGGCACGGAGAGAGAGAGAGAGAATGAGGCACGGAGAGAGAGAGAGAGAATGAGGCACGGAGAGAGAGAGAGAGAGAATGAGGCACGGAGAGAGAGAGAGAGAGAATGAGGCACGGATCGAAAGAGAGAGAGAGAGAGAGAATGAGGCACGGAGAGAGAGAGAGAATGAGGCACGGAGAGAGAGAGAGAATGAGGCACGGAGAGAGAGAGAGAATGAGGCACGGAGAGAGAGAGAGAGAGAGAGAGAGAATGAGGCACGGGGAGAGAGAGAGAGAGAGAGAGAATGAGGCACGGATAGAGAGAGAGAGAGAGAATGAGGCACGGATAGAGAGAGAGAGAGAGAGAGAATGAGGCACGGATAGAGAGAGAGAGAGAGAGAGAATGAGGCACGGATAGAGAGAGAGAGAGAATGAGGCACGGAGAGAGAGAGAGAATGAGGCACGGAGAGAGAGAGAGAATGAGGCACGGAGAGAGAGAGAGAATGAGGCACGGATAGAGAGAGAGAGAGAGAATGAGGCACGGATAGAGAGAGAGAGAGAGAGAGAGAATGAGGCACGGATAGAGAGAGAGAGAGAGAGAGAGAGAATGAGGCACGTTTGGAGAGAGAGAGAGAGAGAGAGAGAGAATGAGGCACGGAGAGAGAGAGAGAGGGAGGCACGGAGAGAGAGAGAATGAGGCACGGAGAGAGAGAGAGAACGAGGCACGGAGAGAGAGAGAGAGAGAGAGAAAATGAGGCACGGATAGAGAGAGAGAGAGAGAGAGAGAGAGAGGGGGAGGCACGGAGAGAGAGAGAAAATGAGGCACGGATAGAGAGAGAGAGAGAGAGAGAGAGAGAGGGGGAGGCACGGAGAGAGAGAGAGAGAGAGAGAGAGAATGAGGCACGGAGAGAGAGAGAGAGAATGAGGCACGGAGAGAGAGAGAGAATGAGGCACGGAGAGAGAGAGAGAGAGAGAGAGAGAATGAGGCACGGAGAGAGAGAGAGAGAATGAGGCACGGAGAGAGAGAGAGAATGAGGCACGGAGAGAGAGAGAGAGAGAGAGTGAGGCACGGAGAGAGAGAGAGAGAATGAGGCACGGAGAGAGAGAGAGAGAGAGAGAGAGAATGAGGCACGGAGAGAGAGAGAGAGAGAGAGAGAGAGAGAATGAGGCACGGATAGAGAGAGAGAGAGAGAGAGAGAGAGAGAATGAGGCACGGAGAGAGAGAGAGAGAGAGAGAATGAGGCATGGAGAGAGAGAGAGAGAGAGAATGAGGCACGGAGAGAGAGAGAGAGAGAGAATGAGGCACGGAGAGAGAGAGAGAATGAGGCACGGAGAGAGAGAGAGAATGAGGCACGGAGAGAGAGAGAGAGAGAATGAGGCACGGAGAGAGAGAGAGAGAATGAGGCACGGATAGAGAGAGAGAGAGAATGAGGCACGGATAGAGAGAGAGAGAGAATGAGGCACGGAGAGAGAGAGAGAGAGAGAGAATGAGGCACGGATAGAAAGAGAGAGAGAGAGAGAATGAGGCACGGATAGAAAGAGAGAGAGAGAGAGAATGAGGCACGGATAGAGAGAGAGAGAGAGAGAGAATGAGGCACGGATAGAGAGAGAGAGAGAGAATGAGGCACGCATAGAGAGAGAGAGAGAGAGAATGAGGCACGGATAGAGAGAGAGAGAGAGAGAGAGAATGAGGCACGGATAGAGAGAGAGAGAGAGAGAGAATGAGGCACGGATAGAGAGAGAGAGAGAGAGAATGAGGCACGGATAGAGAGAGAGAGAGAGAATGAGGCACGGACAGAGAGAGAGAGAGAGAATGAGGCACGGATAGAGAGAGAGAGAGAGAGAGGCACTGAGAGAGAGAGAGAGATGAGAGAGAGAGAGAATGAGGCACGGATAGAGAGAGAGAGAGAAGAGAGGCACGGATAGAGAGAGAGAGAGAGAGAGATGAGGCACGGATCGAGAGAGAGAGAGAGAGAGAGAATGAGGCACGGATAGAGAGAGAGAGAGAGAGAGAATGAGGCACGGATAGAGAGAGAGAGAGAGAGAGAATGAGGCACGGATAGAGAGAGAGAGAGAGAATGAGGCACGGATAGAGAGAGAGAGAGAGAATGAGGCACGGATAGAGAGAGAGAGAGAGAGAATGAGGCACGGATAGAGAGAGAGAGAGAGAATGAGGCACGGAGAGAGAGAGAGAGATGAGAGAGAGAGAATGAGAGAAGAGAGAGAGAGAGAGAATGAGGCACGGAGAGAGAGAGAGAGAGAATGAGGCACGGATAGAGAGAGAGAGAGAGAATGAGGCACGGAGAGAGAGAGAGAGAGAGAATGAGGCACGGAGAGAGAGAGAGAGAGAGAATGAGGCACGAGAGAGAGAGAGAGAGAATGAGGCACGAGAGAGAGAGAGAGAGAATGAGGCACGGATAGAGAGAGAGAGAGAGAGAATGAGGCACGGATAGAGAGAGAGAGAGAATGAGGCACGGAGAGAGAGAGAGAGAGAATGAGGCACGGAGAGATGAGCACGGAGAGAGAGAATGAGGCACGGAGAGAGAGCGAGAGAATGAGGCACGGAGAGAGAGCGAGAGAATGAGGCACGGAGAGAGAGCGAGAGAATGAGGCACGGAGAGAGAGCGAGAGAATGAGGCACGGAGAGAGAGAGAGAGAATGAGGCACGGAGAGAGAGAGAGAGAATGAGAGGCACGGAGAGAGAGAGAGAGAGAATGAGGCACGGATAGAGAGAGAGAGAATGAGGCACGGAGAGAGAGAGAGAGAATGAGGCACGGATAGAGAGAGAGAGAGAGAATGAGGCACGGAGAGAGAGAGAGAGAGAATGAGGCACGGAGAGAGAGAGAGAGAGAATGAGGCACGGAGAGAGAGAGAGAGAGAATGAGGCATGGAGAGAGAGAGAGAGAGGCACGGAGAGAGAGAGAGAATGAGGGCACGGAGAGAGAGAGAGAGAGAATGAGGCACGGAGAGAGAGAGAGAGAGAATGAGGCACGGAGAGAGAGAGAGAGAATGAGGCACGGAGGAGAGAGAGAGAGAGATGAGGCACGGAGAGAGAGAGAGAGAGAATGAGGCACGGAGAGAGAGAGAGAGAGAATGAGGCACGGAGAGAGAGAGAGAGAGAGAGGAGGCACGGAGAGAGAGAGAGAATGAGGCACGGAGAGAGAGAGAGAGAGAATGAGGCACGGAGAGAGAGAGAGAGAGAATGAGGCACGGAGAGAGAGAGAGAATGAGGCACGGAGAGAGAGAGAGAGAAGAGGCACGGAGAGAGAGAGAGAGAATGAGGCACGGAGAGAGAGAGAGAGAGAATGAGGCACACGGAGAGAGAGAGAGAGAGAATGAGGCGGCACGGAGAGAGAGAGAGAGAGAGGACACGAGAGAGAGAGAGAGAGAATGAGGCACGAGAGAGAGAGAGAGAGGGCACGGAGAGAGAGAGAGAGAGAGAGATGAGGCACGGAGAGAGAGAGAGAATGAGGCACGGAGAGAGAGAGAGAGAATGAGGCACGGAGAGAGAGAGAGAGAGAGAGAATGAGCACGAGAGAGAGAGAGAGAGAGAGAATGAGGCACGGATAGAGAGAGAGAGAGATGAGGCACGGATAGAGAGAGAGAGAGGAGGCAAGGATAGAGAGAGAGAGAGAATGAGGCACGAGAGAGAGAGAGAATGAGGCACGGAGAGAGAGAGAGAATGAGGCACGGAGAGAGAGAGAGAGAGAATGAGGCACGGATAGAGAGAGAGAGAGAGAGAATGAGGCACGGATAGAGAGAGAGAGAGAGAGAATGAGGCACGGATAGAGAGAGAGAGAGAGAGATGAGGCACGGATAGAGAGAGAGAGAGAATGAGGCACGGATAGAGAGAGAGAGAGAGAGAGAGAATGAGGCACGGATAGAGAGAGAGAGAGAGATGAGCACGAGAGAGAGAGAGAGAGAGATGAGAGGAGAGAGAGAGAGAATGAGGCACGGAGAGAGAGAGAGAGAGAATGAGGCACGGAGAGAGAGAGAGAGAGAGAGAGAGAATGAGGCACGGAGAGAGAGAGAGAGAGAGAATGAGGCACGGAGAGAGAGAGAGAGAGAGAATGAGGCACGGAGAGAGAGAGAGAGAGAATGAGGCACGGAGAGAGAGAGAGAGAGAGAGAGATGAGGCACGGAGAGAGAGAGAGAGAGAATGAGGCACGGAGAGAGAGAGAGAGAGAGAATGAGGCACGGAGAGAGAGAGAGAGAGAGAATGAGGCACGGAGAGAGAGAGAGAGAGGAATGAGGCACGGAGAGAGAGCGAGAGAATGAGGCACGGAGAGAGAGAGAGAGAATGAGGCACGGAGAGAGAGAGAGAGTGAGGCACGGAGAGAGAGCGAGAGAATGAGGCACGGAGAGAGAGAGAGAGAATGAGGCACGGAGAGAGAGAGAGAGAATGAGGCACGGAGAGAGAGAGAGAGAATGAGGCACGGAGAGAGAGAGAGAGAGAATGAGGCACGGAGAGAGAGAGAGAGAATGAGGCACGGATAGAGAGAGAGAATGAGCACGGATAGAGAGAGAGAGAGAATGAGGCACGGATAGAGAGAGAGAGAGAGAGAGAATGAGGCACGGATAGAGAGAGAGAGAATGAGGCACGGATAGAGAGAGAGAGAGAATGAGGCACGGAGAGAGAGAGAGAGAGAGAATGAGGCACGGAGAGAGAGAGAGAGAGAATGAGGCACGGAGAGAGAGAGAGATGAGGCACGGAGAGAGAGAGAGAGAGAATGAGGCACGGAGAGAGAGAGAGAGAGAATGAGGCACGGAGAGAGAGAGAGAGAGAGAGAGACGGAGAGAGAGAGAGAGAGATGAGGCACGGAGAGAGAGAGAGAGAGAGAATGAGGCACGGAGAGAGAGAGAGAGAGAGAGGCACGAGAGAGAGGCACGGAGAGAGAGAGAGAATGAGGCACGGAGAGAGAGAGAGAGAGAATGAGGCACGGAGAGAGAGAGAGAATGAGGCACGAGAGAGAGAGAGATGAGGCACGGAGAGAGAGAGAGAGAGACGAGAGAGAGAGAGAATGAGGCACGTTGGAGAGAGAGAGAGAGAGAGAGAGAGAATGAGGCACGGAGAGAGAGAGAGAGAGAGAGAGATGAGGCACGGAGAGAGAGAGAGATGAGGCGAGAGAGAGAGAGAGAGAGATGAGGCACGGAGAGAGAGAGAGAGAGAGAGAAAATGAGGCACGGATAGAGAGAGAGAGAGAGAGAGGGGGAGGCACGGAGAGAGAGAGAGAGAGAGAGAATGAGGCACGGAGAGAGAGAGAGAGAGAGAGAGAGAATGAGGCACGGAGAGAGAGAGAGAGAGAGAGAGAATGAGGCACGGAGAGAGAGAGAGAATGAGGCACGGAGAGAGAGAGAGAATGAGGCACGGAGAGAGAGAGAGAGAGAGAGTGAGGCACGGAGAGAGAGAGAGAGAGAATGAGGCACGGAGAGAGAGAGAGAGAGAGAGAGAATGAGGCACGGAGAGAGAGAGAGAGAGAGAGAGAGAGAGAATGAGGCACGGATAGAGAGAGAGAGAGAGAGAGAGAGAGAGAATGAGGCACGGAGAGAGAGAGAGAGAGAGAGAGAATGAGGCACGGAGAGAGAGAGAGAGAGAGAGAATGAGGCACGGAGAGAGAGAGAGAGAGAGAGGAATGAGGCACGGAGAGAGAGAGAGAGAGATGAGGCACGGAGAGAGAGAGAGAATGAGGCACGGAGAGAGAGAGAGAGAATGAGGCACGGAGAGAGAGAGAGAGAATGAGGCACGGAGAGAGAGAGAGAGAGAATGAGGCACGGATAGAGAGAGAGAGAGAATGAGGCACGGATAGAGAGAGAGAGAGAGAATGAGGCACGGATAGAGAGAGAGAGAGAGAGAATGAGGCACGGATAGAAAGAGAGAGAGAGAGAGAATGAGGCACGGATAGAAGAGAGAGAGAGAGAGAATGAGGCACGGATAGAGAGAGAGAGAGAGAATGAGGCACGGATAGAGAGAGAGAGAGAGAATGAGGCACGGATAGAGAGAGAGAGAGAGAGAATGAGGCACGGATAGAGAGAGAGAGAGAGAGAGAATGAGGCACGGATAGAGAGAGAGAGAGAGAGAGAATGAGGCACGGATAGAGAGAGAGAGAGAGAGAATGAGGCACGGATAGAGAGAGAGAGAGAGAATGAGGCACGGATAGAGAGAGAGAGAGAGAATGAGGCACGGATAGAGAGAGAGAGAGAGGAGGAAGGCACGGAGAGAGAGAGAGAGAGAATGAGGCACGGATAGAGAGAGAGAGAGAGAGACGAAGAGGCACGAGAGAGAGAGAGAGAGAGAGAATGAGGCACGGATAGAGAGAGAGAGAGAGAGAATGAGGCACGGAGAGAGAGAGAGAGAGAATGAGGCACGGATAGAGAGAGAGAGAGAATGAGGCACGGATAGAGAGAGAGAGAGAATGAGGCACGGATAGAGAGAGAGAGAGAGAATGAGGCACGGAGAGAGAGAGAGAGAGAATGAGGCACGGAGAGAGAGAGAGAGAGAATGAGGCACGGAGAGAGAGCGAGAGAATGAGGCACGGAGAGAGAGCGAGAGAATGATGCACGGAGAGAGAGCGAGAGAATGAGGCACGGAGAGAGAGCGAGAGAATGAGGCACGGAGAGAGAGCGAGAGAATGAGGCACGGAGAGAGAGCGAGAGAATGAGGCACGGAGAGAGAGCGAGAGAATGAGGCACGGAGAGAGAGAGCGAGAGAATGAGGCACGGATAGAGAGAGTGAGAGAGAGAATGAGGCACTGATAGAGAGAGAGAGAGAATGAGGCACGGATAGAGAGAGAGAGAATGAGGCACGGATAGAGAGAGAGAGAGAATGAGGCACGGATAGAGAGAGAGAGAGAGAGAATGAGGCACGGATAGAGAGAGAGAGAGAGAGAATGAGGTACAGAGAGAGAGAGAGAGAATGAGGCACGGAGAGAGAGAGAGAGAGAATGAGGCACGGAGAGAGAGAGAGAGAGAATGAGGCACGGAGAGAGAGAGAGAATGAGGCACGGAGAGAGAGAGAGAGAGAATGAGGCACGGAGAGAGAGAGAGAGAGAATGAGGCACGGAGAGAGAGAGAGAGAGGCACGGAGAGAGAGAGAGAGAGAGAGGCACGGAGAGAGAGAGAGAGAGAATGAGGCACAGAGAGAGAGAGAGAGAATGAGGCACGGAGAGAGAGAGAGAGAGAATGAGGCACGGAGAGAGAGAGAGAATGAGGCACCGAGAGAGAGAGAGAGAGAATGAGGCACGGAGAGAGAGAGAGAGAGAATGAGGCACGGAGAGAGAGAGAGAGAGGCACGGAGAGAGAGAGAGAGAATGAGGCACGGAGAGAGAGAGAGAGAGAATGAGGCACGGAGAGAGAGAGAGAGAGAATGAGGCACGGAGAGAGAGAGAGAGAGAATGAGGCACGGATCGAAAGAGAGAGAGAGAGAGAATGAGGCACGGAGAGAGAGAGAGAGAGAATGAGGCACGGAGAGAGAGAGAGAGAGAGAATGAGGCACGGAGAGAGAGAGAGAATGAGGCACGGAGAGAGAGAGAGAATGAGGCACGGAGAGAGAGAGAGAGAGAGAGAGAGAATGAGGCACGGATAGAGAGAGAGAGAGAGAGAGAGAGAATGAGGCACGGATAGAGAGAGAGAGAGAATGAGGCACGGATAGAGAGAGAGAGAGAGAGAATGAGGCACAGAGAGAGAGAGAGAATGAGGA
>NW_027141567.1:0-40074 GCF_036365525.1 Heterodontus francisci
TTATCGCTGTCTGTCCCTGTGTGTATCTGTGATTATCGCTGTCTGTCCCTGTGCATATCTGTGATTATCTCTATTGGTTCCTGTGCGTATCTGTGATTATCTCTGTCTGTCCCTGTGCGTGTCTGTGATTATCTCAGTCTGTCCCTGTGCGAATCTGTGATTATCTCTATTGCTTCTTGTGCGTATCTGTGATTATCCCTATTGGTTCTTGTGCGTATCTGTGATTATCTCTGTCTGTCCCTGTGTGTATCTGTGATTATCTCTATTGGTTCCTATGTGTATCTGTGATTATCTCTGTCTGTCCCTGTGTGTATCTGTGATTATCTCTGTCTGTCCCTGTGTGTATCTGTGATTATCTCTGTCTGTCCCTGTGTGTATCTGTGATTATCTCTATTGGTTCCTATGTGTATCTGTGATTATCTCTATTGGTTCCTGTGCGTATCTGTGATTATCTCTATTGGTTCCTGTGCGTATCTGTGATTTTCTCTGTCTGTCCCTGTGTGCATCTGTGATTCTCTCTATTCGTTCCTTTGCGTATCTGTGATTATCTCTCTCTCTCAATCTGTATATCTTTGTTTCTCTCTATTGGTTCCTGTGTGTATCTGTGATTATCTCTATTGGTTCCTGTGTGTATCTGTGATTATCTCCATTGGTTCCTGTGTGTATCTGTGATTATCTCTATTGGTCCCTGTGCATAACTGTGATTATCTCTATTGGTTCCTGTGCGGAACTGCAATTATCTCCATTGGTTCCTGTGTGTATCTGTGATTATCTCTACTGGTTCCTGTGTGTATCTGTGATTATCTCCATTGGTTCCTGTGTGTATCTGTGATTATCTCTATTGGTCCCTGTGCCTATCTGTGATTATCTCTATTGGTTCCTGTGCGTATCTGTGATTTTCTCTGTCTGTCCCTGTGTGCATCTGTGATTCTCTCTATTCGTTCCTTTGCGTATCTGTGATTATCTCTCTCTCTCAATCTGTATATCTTTGTTTCTCTCTATTGGTTCCTGTGTGTATCTGTGATTATCTCTACTGGTTCCTGTGTGTATCTGTGATTATCACTATTGGTTCCTGTGCGGAACTGCAATTATCTCTATTGGTTCCTGTGCGTATCTGTGATTATCTCTATCTGTCCCTGTGTGTATCTGTGACTATCTCTGTCTGTCCCTGTGCGTATCCGTAATTATCTCAATAGGTTCCTGTGCGTATCTGTGATTATCTCAATAGGTTCCTGTGTGTATCTGTGATTATCTCTATCTGTCCCTGTGTGTATCTGTGATTATCTCTGTCTGTCCCTGTGCGTATCCGTAATTATCTCAATAGGTTCCTGTGCGTATCTGTGATTATCTCTGTCTGTCCCTGTGCGTATCTGTGATTATCACTATTGGTTCCTGTGTGTATCTGTGATTATCGCTGTCTGTCCCTGTGCGTATCTGTAATTATCTCTATTGGTTCCTGTGCGTATCTGTGTTTATCTCTATCTGTCCCTGTGTGTATCTGTGATTATATATGTCTGTCCCTGTGCATATCTGTGATTATCTCTGTCTGTCCCTGTGCGTATCTGTGATTATCTCTATTGGTTACTGTGTGTAACTGTGATTATCTCTATTGGTTACTGTGTGTATCTGTGATTATCTCCATTGGTTCCTGTGCGTATCTGTGATTATATCTGTCTGTCCCTGTGCGTATCTGTGATTATCTCTATTTGTTCCTGTGCGTATCTGTGATTTTCTCTGTCTGTCCCTGTGTGCATCTGTGATTCTCTCTATTCGTTCCTTTGCGTATCTGTGATTATCTCTCTCTCTCAATCTGTATATCTTTGTTTCTCTCTATTGGTTCCTGTGTGTATCTGTGATTATCTCTATTGGTTCCTGTGTGTATCTGTGATTATCTCTATCTGTCCCTGTGTGTATCTGTGATTATCTCTGTCTGTTCCTGTGCGTATCTGTGATTATCTCTATTGGTTCCTGAGCGTATCTCTGATTATCTCTATTGGTTCCTGTGTGTATCTGTGATTCTCTCTATTGTTTCCTGTGTGTATCTGCGATTATCTCTCTCTGTCAATCTGTGTATCTGTGATTCTCTCTATTGGTTCCTGTGCGTATCTATGATTATCTCTATTTGTTCCTGTGTGTATCTGTGATTATCTCTATTTGTTCCTGTGTGTATCTATGATTATCTCTCTCTGTCAATCTGTGTATCTGTGATTATCTCTATTGGTTCCAGTGCGTATCTATGATTATCTCTGTCTTTCCCTGTGTGTATCTGTGATTATCTCTGTCTGTCCGTGTGTATCTGTAATTATCTCTATTGGTTCCTGTGTGCATCTGTGATTATCGCTGTCTGTCCCTGTGTGTATCTGTGATTATCTCTGTCTGTCCGTGTGTATCTGTAATTATCTCTATTGGTTCCTGTGTGTATCTGTGATTATCGCTGTCTGTCCCTGTGTGTATCTGTGATTATCTCTGTCTGTCCCTGTGTGTATCTGTGATTATCTCTGTCTGTCCCTTTCTGTATCTGTGATTATCTCTATTGGTTCCTGTGCGTAACTGTGATTATCTCTATTGGTTCCTGTGCGTATCTGTGATTATATCTGTCTGTCCCTTTGTGTATCTGTGATTATCTCTATTGGTTCTTGTGTGTATCTGTGATTATCTCTGTCTGTCCCTGTGTATATCTGCGATAATCTCTGTCAGCCCTGTGTGTATCTGTGATTATCTCTGTCTGTCCCTGTGTGTATCTGTGATTATCTCTGTCTGTCCCTGTGTGTACCTGTAATTATCTCTATTGGTTCCTGTGCGTATCTGTGATTATCTCTGTCTGTCCCTGTGTGTACCTGTAATTATCTCTATTGGTTCCTGTGCGTATCTGTGATTATCTCTATTGGTTCCTGTGCGTATCTGTGATTATCTCTGTCTGTCCGTGTGTATCTGTAATTATCTCTATTGGTTCCTGTGCGTATCTGTGATTATCTCAGTCTGTCCCTGTGCGTATCTGTGATTATCTCTATTTGTTCCTGTGTGTACCTGTAATTATCTCTATTGGTTCCTGTGCGTATCTGTGATTATCTCTGTCTGTCCGTGTGTATCTGTAATTATCTCTATTGGTTCCTGTGCGTATCTGTGATTATCTCTGTCTCTCCCTGTGCGTATCTGTGATTATCTCTATTTGTTCCTGTGTGTACCTGTAATTATCTCTATTGGTTCCTGTGCGTATCTGTGATTATCTCTGTCTCTCCCTGTGCGTATCTGTGATTATCTCTATTGGTTCCTGTGCGTATCTGTGATTATCTCTATTTGTTCCTGTGTGTACCTGTAATTATCTCTATTTGTTCCTGTGCGTATCTGTGATTATCTCTATTGGTTCCTGTGTGTACCTGTAATTATCTCTATTGGTTCCTGTGTGTATCTGTGATTATCACTGTCTGTCACTGTGTGTATCTGTAATTATCTCTATTGGTTCTTGTGTGTATCTGTGATTGTCTCTATTGGTTCCTGTGCGTATCTGTGATTATTTCTATTGGTTCCTGTGCGTATCTGTGATTATTTCTATTGGTTCCTGTGCGTATCTGTGATCATTTCTATTGGTTCCTGTGCGTATCTGTGATTATCTCTATTTGTTCCGATGTGTATCTGTGATTATCTCTATTGGTTCCTGTGCGTATCTGTGATTATTTCTATTGGTTCCTGTGCGTATCTGTGATCATTTCTATTGGTTCCTGTTCGTATCTGTGATTATCTCTATTGGTTCCTGTGTGTATCTGCGATTATCTCTCTCTGTCAATCTGTGTCTCTGTGATTCTCTCTATTGGTTCCTGTGTGTATCTATGTTTATCTCTCTCTCTCAATCTGTGTATCTGTGATTCTCTCTATTGGTTCCTGCGTGTATCTGCAATTATCTCTATTTGTTCCGATGTGTATCTGTGATTATCTCTATTGGTTCCTGTACGTATCTGTGATTATTGCTGTCTGTCCCGGTGCGTATCTTTGATTCTCTCTATTGGTTCCTGTGTGTATCTGTGATTATCTCTATTTGTTCCTGTGTGTAACTGTGATTATCTCTGTCTGTCACTGTGTCTATCTGTGATTATCTCTATTGGTTCCTGTGCGTATCTGTAATTATCTCTATTGGTTCTTGTGTGTATCTGTGATTATCTCTATTGGTTCCTGTACGTATCTGTGATTATTGCTGTCTGTCCCGGTGCGTATCTTTGATTCTCTCTATTGGTTCCTGTGTGTATCTGTGATTATCTCTCTCTCTCAATCTGAGTATCTGTGATTCTCTCGAATGGTTCCTGTGCATAACTGTGATTATTTCTATTGGTTCCTATGCGTATCTGTGATTATCTCTCTCTCTCAATCTGAGTATCTGTGATTCTCTCGAATGGTTCCTGTGCATAACTGTGATTATCTCTCTCTCTCAATCTGAGTATCTGTGATTCTCTCGAATGGTTCCTGTGCATAACTGTGATTATTTCTATTGGTTCCTGCGTGTATCTGCGATTATCTCTCTCTGTCAATCTGTGTCTCTGTGATTCTCTCTATTGGTTCCTGTGTGTATCTATGTTTATCTCTGTCTCTCAATCTGAGTATCTGTGATTATCTCTATCTGTCCCTGTGTTTATCTGTGATTATCTCTATTGGTTCCTGTGCGTAACTGTGATTATCTCTCTCTCTCAATCTGAGTATCTGTGATTCTCTCGAATGGTTCCTGTGCATAACTGTGATTATTTCTATTGGTTCCTATGCGTATCTGTGATTCTCTCTATTGGTTCCTGCGTGTATCTGCGATTATCTCTCTCTGTCAATCTGTGTCTCTGTGATTCTCTCTATTGGTTCCTGTGTGTATCTATGTTTATCTCTGTCTCTCAATCTGAGTATCTGTGATTATCTCTATCTGTCCCTGTGTGTATCTGTGATTATCTCTATTGGTTCCTATGCGTATCTGTGATTCTCTCTATTGGTTCCTGCGTGTATCTGCGATTATCTCTCTCTGTCAATCTGTGTCTCTGTGATTATCTCTATCTGTTCCTGTGTGTATCTGTGATTATCTCTATCTGTCCCTGTGTGTATCTGTGATTATCTCTATTTGTTCCTGTGTGTATCTGTGATTGTCTCTATTGGTCCCTGTGCGTATCTGGGATTGTCTCTATTGGTCCCTGTGCATATCTGTGATTATCTCTATTGGTTCCTGTGCGTATCTGTGATTATCTCTATCTGTCCCTGTGTGTATCTGTGATTATCTCTATTTGTTCCTGTGTGTATCTGTGATTGTCTCTATTGGTTCCTGTGCGTATCTGTGATTATCTCTATCTGTCCCTGTGCGTATCTGTGATTATCTCTATTGGTTCCTGTGCGTATCTGTGATTATTTCTATTGGTCCCTGTGCATATCTGTGATTATCTCTATTGGTTCCTGTGCGTATCTGTGATTATCTCTATCTGTCCCTGTGTGTATCTGTGATTATCTCTATCTGTCCCTGTGCGTATCTGTGATTATCTCTATTGGTTCCTGTGCGTATCTGTGATTATTTCTATTGGTTCCTGTGTGTATCTGTGATTATTTCTATTGGTTCCTGTGTGTATCTGTGATTATCTCTGTCTGTCCCTGTGTGTATCTGTGATTATCTCTATCTGTCCCTGTGCGTATCTGTGATTATCTCTATTGGTTCCTGTGTGTATCTGTGATTATTTCTATTGGTTCCTGTGCGTATCTGTGATTATCTCTATTTTTTCCGATGTGTATCTGTGATTATCACTGTCTGTCACTCTGTGTATCTGTGATTATCTCTATTGGTTCCTGTGTGTATCTGTGATTATCTCTATTGGTTCCTGTACGTATCTGTGATTATTGCTGTCTGTCCCTGTTCGTATCTGTGATTATCTCTATTGGTTCCTGTGTGTATCTGTGATTCTCTCTGTTGGTTCCTGTGGGTATCTGAAATTATCTCTATCGGTTCCTGTGTGTATCTGTGATTCTCTCTATTGGTTCCTGTGGGTATCTGAAATTATCTCTATTGGTTGCGATATGTATCTGTGATTCTCTCTATTGGTTCCTGTGTGTATATGTGACTATCTCCATTAGTTCCTATGCGTATCTGTGATTCACTCTATTTAGTCCTCTGTGTATCTGTAATTATCACTGTCTGTATCTCTGTGTATCTGTGATTCTCTCTATTGGTTCCTGTGCGTATCTGTGATTATCTCTGTCTGTCCCTGTGCGTATCTGTGATTATCTCTGTCTGTCCCTGTGTGTATCTGTGATTATCTCTATTGGTTCCTGTGCGTATCTGTGATTATCTCTTTTGGTTCCTGTGTGTATCTGTGATTATCTCTGTCTGTCCCTGTGCGTATCTGTGATTATCTCTGTCTGTCCCTGTGCGTATCTGTGATTATATATGTCTGTCCCTGTGTGTATCTGTGATTATCTCTGTCTGTTCCTGTGTGTATCTGTGATTATCTCTGTCTGTTCCTGTGTGTATCTGTGATTATCTCTGTCTGTCCCTGTGCGTATCTGTGATTATATATGTCTGTCCCTGTGTGTATCTGTGATTATCTCTGTCTGTTCCTGTGTGTATCTGTGATTATCTCTGTCTGTCCCTGTGTGTATCTGTGATTATCTCTATTTGTTCCTGTGCGTAACTGTAATTATCTCCATTGGTTCCTTTGTGTATCTGTGATTATCTCTGTCTGTCCCTGTGTGTACCTGTAATTATCTCTATTGGTTCCTGTGCGTATCTGTGATTATCTCTGTCTGTCCCTGTGTGTACCTGTAATTATCTCTATTGGTTCCTGTGCGTATCTGTGATTATCTCTATTGGTTCCTGTGCGTATCTGTGATTATCGCTGTCAGTCCCTGTGTGTATCTGTGATTATCTCTGTCTGTCCGTGTGTATCTGTAATTATCTCTATTGGTTCCTGTGCGTATCTGTGATTATCTCTATTTGTTCCTGTGTGTAACTGTGATTATCTCTGTCTGTCACTGTGTGTATCTGTGATTATCTCTATTGGTTCTTGTGTGTATCTGTGATTATCTCTATTGGTTCCTGTGCGTATCTGTGATTATCTCTATTTGTTCCGATGTGTATCTGTGATTATCTCTATTGGTTCCTGTACGTATCTGTGATTATTGCTGTCTGTCCCTGTTCGTATCTGTGATTATCTCGATTGGTTCCTGTGTGTATCTGCGATTATCTCTCTCTGTCAATCTGTGTCTCTGTGATTCTCTCTATTGGTTCCTGTGTGTATCTATGTTTATCTCTGTCTCTCAATCTGTGTATCTGTGATTCTCTCTATTGGTTCCTGCGTGTATCTGCAATTATCTCTATTTGTTCCGATGTGTATCTGTGATTATCTCTATTGGTTCCTGTACGTATCTGTGATTATTGCTGTCTGTCCCGGTGCGTATCTTTGATTCTCTCTATTGGTTCCTGTGTGTATCTGTGATTATCTCTGTCTGTCCGTGTGTATCTGTAATTATCTCTATTGGTTCCTGTGCGTATCTGTGATTATCTCTGTCTGTCCCTGTGTGTACCTGTAATTATCTCTATTGGTTCCTGTGCGTATCTGTGATTATCTCTGTCTGTCCGTGTGTATCTGTAATTATCTCTATTGGTTCCTGTGCGTATCTGTGATTATCTCTGTCTGTCCCTGTGTGTACCTGTAATTATCTCTATTGGTTCCTGTGCGTATCTGTGATTATCTCTGTCTGTCCCTGTGTGTACCTGTAATTATCTCTATTGGTTCCTGTGCGTATCTGTGATTATCTCTATTGGTTCCTGTGCGTATCTGTGATTATCGCTGTCTGTCCCTGTGTGTATCTGTGATTATCTCTGTCTGTCCGTGTGTATCTGTAATTATCTCTATTGGTTCCTGTGCGTATCTGTGATTATCGCTGTCTGTCCCTGTGCGTATCCGTAATTATCTCTATTGGTTCCTGTGCGTATCTGTGATTATCTCTATTTGTTCCTGTGTGTAACTGTGATTATCTCTGTCTGTCACTGTGTCTATCTGTGATTATCTCTATTGGTTCTTGTGTCTATCTGTGATTATCTCTATTGGTTCCTGTGCGTATCTGTAATTATCTCTATTGGTTCCTGTGCGTATCTGTGATTATTTCTATTGGTTCCTGTGCGTATCTGTGATCATTTCTATTGGTTCCTGTGCGTATCTGTGATTATCTCTATTTGTTCCGATGTGTATCTGTGATTATCTCTATTGGTTCCGATGTGTATCTGTGATTATCTCTATTGGTTCCTGTACGTATCTGTGATTATTGCTGTCTGTCCCTGTTCGTATCTGTGATTATCTCGATTGGTTCCTGTGTGTATCTGCGATTATCTCTCTCTGTCAATCTGTGTCTCTGTGATTCTCTCTATTGGTTCCTGTGTGTATCTATGTTTATCTCTCTCTCTCAATCTGTGTATCTGTGATTCTCTCTATTGGTTCCTGCGTGTATCTGCAATTATCTCTATTTGTTCCGATGTGTATCTGTGATTATCTCTATTGGTTCCTGTACGTATCTGTGATTATTGCTGTCTGTCCCGGTGCGTATCTTTGATTCTCTCTATTGGTTCCTGTGTGTATCTGTGATTATCTCTATTGGTTCCTGTGTGTATCTGTGATTATCTCTCTCTCTCAATCTGAGTATCTGTGATTCTCTCGAATGGTTCCTGTGCATAACTGTGATTATTTCTATTGGTTCCTATGCGTATCTGTGATTCTCTCTATTGGTTCCTGCGTGTATCTGCGATTATCTCTCTCTGTCAATCTGTGTCTCTGTGATTCTCTCTATTGGTTCCTGTGTGTATCTATGTTTATCTCTGTCTCTCAATCTGAGTATCTGTGATTATCTCTATCTGTCCCTGTGTGTATCTGTGATTATCTCTATTGGTTCCTATGCGTATCTGTGATTCTCTCTATTGGTTCCTGCGTGTATCTGCGATTATCTCTCTCTGTCAATCTGTGTCTCTGTGATTCTCTCTATTGGTTCCTGTGTGTATCTATGTTTATCTCTGTCTCTCAATCTGAGTATCTGTGATTATCTCTATCTGTCCCTGTGTGTATCTGTGATTATCTCTATTTGTTCCTGTGTGTATCTGTGATTGTCTCTATTGGTCCCTGTGCGTATCTGTGATTGTCTCTATTGGTCCCTGTGCATATCTGTGATTATCTCTATTGGTTCCTGTGTGTATCTGTGATTGTCTCTATTGGTTCCTGTGCGTATCTGTGATTATCTCTATCTGTCCCTGTGCGTATCTGTGATTATCTCTATTGGTTCCTGTGCGTATCTGTGATTGTCTCTATTGGTCCCTGTGCGTATCTGTGATTATCTCTATTTGTTCCTGTGTGTATCTGTGATTGTCTCTATTGGTCCCTGTGCGTATCTGTGATTATCTCTATTGGTTCCTGTGTGTATCTATGTTTATCTCTGTCTCTCAATCTGAGTATCTGTGATTATCTCTATCTGTCCCTGTGTGTATCTGTGATTATCTCTATTTGTTCCTGTGTGTATCTGTGATTGTCTCTATTGGTCCCTGTGCGTATCTGTGATTGTCTCTATTGGTCCCTGTGCATATCTGTGATTATCTCTATCTGTCCCTGTGCGTATCTGTGATTATCTCTATTGGTTCCTGTGCGTATCTGTGATTATCTCTATTTGTTCCTGTGCGTATCTGTGATTGTCTCTATTGGTTCCTGTGCGTATCTGTGATTATCTCTGTCTGTCCCTGTGTGTATCTGTGATTATCTCTATTGGTTCCTGTGTGTATCTGTGATTATCTCTATTTGTTCCTGTGCGTATCTGTGATTGTCTCTATTGGTTCCTGTGCGTATCTGTGATTATCTCTATCTGTCCCTGTGCGTATCTGTGATTATCTCTATTGGTTCCTGTGCGTATCTGTGATTATCTCTGTCTGTCCCTGTGTGTATCTGTGATTATCTCTATTTGTTCCTGTGTGTATCTGTGATTGTCTCTATTGGTCCCTGTGCGTATCTGTGATTGTCTCTATTTGTTCCTGTGTGTATCTGTGATTGTCTCTATTGGTCCCTGTGCGTATCTGTGATTATCTCTATTGGTTCCTGTGCGTATCTGTGATTGTCTCTATTGGTTCCTGTGCGTATCTGTGATTATCTCTATTTGTTCCTGTGTGTATCTGTGATTGTCTCTATTGGTCCCTGTGCGTATCTGTGATTATCTCTATTGGTTCCTGTGCGTATCTGTGATTGTCTCTATTGGTTCCTGTGCGTATCTGTGATTGTCTCTATTGGTTCCTGTGCGTATCTGTGATTATCTCTATTTGTTCCTGTGCGTATCTGTGATTGTCTCTATTGGTTCCTGTGCGTATCTGTGATTATCTCTATTTGTTCCTGTGTGTATCTGTGATTATCTCTATTGGTTCCTGTGCGTATCTGTGATTGTCTCTATTGGTTCCTGTGCGTATCTGTGATTATCTCTATTTGTTCCTGTGCGTATCTGTGATTATCTCTATTTGTTCCTGTGCGTATCTGTGATTATCTCTATTGGTTCCTGTGCGTATCTGTGATTGTCTCTATTGGTTCCTGTGCGTATCTGTGATTATCTCTATTTGTTCCTGTGTGTATCTGTGATTGTCTCTATTGGTTCCTGTGCGTATCTGTGATTGTCTCTATTGGTTCCTGTGCGTATCTGTGATTATCTCTATTTGTTCCTGTGTGTATCTGTGATTATCTCTATTGGTTCCTGTGCGTATCTGTGATTGTCTCTATTGGTTCCTGTGCGTATCTGTGATTATCTCTATTTGTTCCTGTGTGTATCTGTGATTATCTCTATTGGTTCCTGTGCGTATCTGTGATTGTCTCTATTGGTTCCTGTGCGTATCTGTGATTATCTCTATTTGTTCCTGTGCGTATCTGTGATTATCTCTATTTGTTCCTGTGCGTATCTGTGATTATCTCTATTTGTTCCTGTGTGTATCTGTGATTGTCTCTATTTGTTCCTGTGCGTATCTGTGATTATCTCTATTGGTTCCTGTGCGTATCTGTGATTGTCTCTATTGGTTCCTGTGCGTATCTGTGATTATCTCTATCTGTCCCTGTGCGTATCTGTGATTATCTCTATCTGTCCCTGTGTGTATCTGTGATTATCTCTATTTGTTCCTGTGCGTATCTGTGATTGTCTCTGTCTCTCAATCTGAGTATCTGTGATTATCTCTATCTGTCCCTGTGTGTATCTGTGATTATCTCTATTTGTTCCTGTGCGTATCTGTGATTGTCTCTATTGGTTCCTGTGCGTATCTGTGATTATCTCTATCTGTCCCTGTGTGTATCTGTGATTATCTCTATTTGTTCCTGTGCGTATCTGTGATTATCTCTATCTGTCCCTGTGCGTATCTGTGATTATCTCTATCTGTCCCTGTGCGTATCTGTGATTATCTCTATTGGTTCCTGTGCGTATCTGTGATTATTTCTATTGGTCCCTGTGCATATCTGTGATTATCTCTATTGGTTCCTGTGCGTATCTGTGATTATCTCTATCTGTCCCTGTGTGTATCTGTGATTATCTCTATCTGTCCCTGTGCGTATCTGTGATTATTTCTATTGGTTCCTGTGTGTATCTGTGATTATTTCTATTGGTTCCTGTGTGTATCTGTGATTATCTCTGTCTGTCCCTGTGTGTATCTGTGATTATCTCTATCTGTCCCTGTGCGTATCTGTGATTATCTCTATTGGTTCCTGTGCGTATCTGTGATTATTTCTATTGGTCCCTGTGCATATCTGTGATTATCTCTATTGGTTCCTGTGCGTATCTGTGATTATCTCTATCTGTCCCTGTGTGTATCTGTGATTATCTCTATTGGTTCCTGTGCGTATCTGTGATTATTTCTATTGGTTCCTGTGTGTATCTGTGATTATTTCTATTGGTTCCTGTGTGTATCTGTGATTATCTCTGTCTGTCCCTGTGTGTATCTGTGATTATCTCTATCTGTCCCTGTGCGTATCTGTGATTATCTCTATTGGTTCCTGTGTGTATCTGTGATTATTTCTATTGGTTCCTGTGCGTATCTGTGATTATCTCTATTTTTTCCGATGTGTATCTGTGATTATCACTGTCTGTCACTCTGTGTATCTGTGATTATCTCTATTGGTTCCTGTGTGTATCTGTGATTATCTCTATTGGTTCCTGTACGTATCTGTGATTATTGCTGTCTGTCCCTGTTCGTATCTGTGATTATCTCTATTGGTTCCTGTGTGTATCTGTGATTCTCTCTGTTGGTTCCTGTGGGTATCTGAAATTATCTCTATCGGTTCCTGTGTGTATCTGTGATTCTCTCTATTGGTTCCTGTGGGTATCTGAAATTATCTCTATTGGTTGCGATATGTATCTGTGATTCTCTCTATTGGTTCCTGTGTGTATATGTGACTATCTCCATTAGTTCCTATGCGTATCTGTGATTCACTCTATTTAGTCCTCTGTGTATCTGTAATTATCACTGTCTGTATCTCTGTGTATCTGTGATTCTCTCTATTGGTTCCTGTGCGTATCTGTGATTATCTCTGTCTGTCCCTGTGCGTATCTGTGATTATCTCTGTCTGTCCCTGTGTGTATCTGTGATTATCTCTATTGGTTCCTGTGCGTATCTGTGATTATCTCTTTTGGTTCCTGTGTGTATCTGTGATTATCTCTGTCTGTCCCTGTGCGTATCTGTGATTATCTCTGTCTGTCCCTGTGCGTATCTGTGATTATATATGTCTGTCCCTGTGTGTATCTGTGATTATCTCTGTCTGTTCCTGTGTGTATCTGTGATTATCTCTGTCTGTTCCTGTGTGTATCTGTGATTATCTCTGTCTGTCCCTGTGCGTATCTGTGATTATATATGTCTGTCCCTGTGTGTATCTGTGATTATCTCTGTCTGTTCCTGTGTGTATCTGTGATTATCTCTGTCTGTCCCTGTGTGTATCTGTGATTATCTCTATTTGTTCCTGTGCGTAACTGTAATTATCTCCATTGGTTCCTTTGTGTATCTGTGATTATCTCTGTCTGTTCCTGTGTGTATCTGTGATTATCTCTGTCTGTCCCTGTGTGTATCTGTGATTATCTCTATTGGTTCTTGTGTGTATCTGTGATTATCTCTGTCTGTCCCTGTGTATATCTGCGATTATCTCTGTCAGCCCTGTGTGTATCTGTGATTATCTCTGTCTGTCCCTGTGTGTACCTGTAATTATCTCTATTGGTTCCTGTGCGTATCTGTGATTATCTCTGTCTGTCCCTGTGTGGATCTGTGATTATCTCTCTCTGTCAATCTGTGTATCTGTGACTCTCTCTATTGGTTCCTGTTTTTATCTGTGATTCTCTCTATTGGTTCCTGTGTGTATCTGCGATTATCTCTCTCTGTCAATCTGTGTATCTGTGACTCTCTCTATTGGTTCCTGTGTGTATCTGTGATTCTCTCTATTGGTTCCGATGTGTATCTGTGATTATCACTGTCTGTCACTCTGTGTATCTGTGATTATCTCGATTGGTTCCTGTTTGTATCTGTTTTTCTCTTTCTCTGTTCCTGTGTGTATCTGTGATTCTATCGCTCTGTACCTGTGTGTATCTGTGACTATCTCCATTGGTTCCTGTGCGTATCTGTGATTCACCCTATTTGTTCCTCTGTGTATCTGTAATTATCACTGCTGTCACTCTGTGTATCTGTGATTCTCTCTATTGGTTCCTGTGCGTATCTGCGATTATCTCTTTCTGTCAATCTGTGTATCTGTGATTATCTCTATTGGTTCCTGTGCGTATCTGTGATTATCGCTTTCTGTCCCTGTGTGTATCTGTGATTCTCTCTATTGGTTCCTGTGTGTATCTGCGATTATCTCTTTCTGTCAATCTGTGTATCTGTGATTATCTCTATTGGTTCCTGTGCGTATCTGTGATTATCGCTTTCTGTCCCTGTGTGTATCTGTGATTCTCTCTATTGGTTCCTGTGTGTATCTGCGATTATCTCTCTCTGTCAATCTGTGTATCTGTGATTCTCTCTATTGGTTCCTGTGTGTATCTGTGATTATCTCTATTGGTTCCTGTGTGTATCTGTGCTTCTCTCTATTGGTTCCTGTGTGTATCTGTAATTATCTCTATTGGTTCTTGTGTGAATCTGTGATTATCTCTGTCTGTCCCTGTGCGTATCTGTGATTATCTCTATTTGTTCCTGTGTGTATCTGTGATTCTCTCTATTGGTTCCTGTGTGTATCTGCGATTATCTCTCTCTGTCAATCTGTGTATCTGTGATTCTCTCTATTGGTTCTTGTGCGTATCTGTGATTATCTCTATTGGTTCCTGTGTGTATCTGTGATTCTCTCTATTGGTTCCTGTGTGTATCTGTGATTATCTCCGTCTGTCCCTGTGCGTATCTGTGATTATCTCTGTCTGCCCTGTGTGTATCTGTGATTATCTCTGTCTGTCCCTGTGTGTATCTGTGATTATCTCTGTCTGTCCCTGTGTGTATCTGTGATTATCTCTTTTCGTTCCTGTGCGTAACTGTGATTATCTCTATTGGTTCTTGTGCGTATCTGTGATTATCTCTATTTGTTCCTGTGTGTAACTGTGATTATTTCTATTTGTTCCTATGTGTATCTGTGATTATCTCTGTCTGTCCCTGTGCATATCTGTGATTATCTCTGTCTGTCCCTGTGTGTACCTGTAATTATCTCTGTCTGTCCGTGTGTATCTGTAATTATCTCTGTCTGTCCGTGTGTATCTGTAATTATCTCTATTGGTTCCTGTGCGTATCTCTGATTATCGCTGTCTGTCCCTGTGTGTATCTGTGATTATCTCTGTCTGTCCGTGTGTATCTGTAATTATCTCTATTGGTTCCTGTGCGTATCTCTGATTATCGCTGTCTGTCCATGTGTGTATCTGTGATTATCTCTGTCTGTCCGTGTGTATCTGTATATATCTCTATTGGTTCCTGTGCGTATCTCTGATTATCGCTGTCTGTCCCTGTGCGTATCTGTAATTATCTCCATTGTTTCCTATGTGTATCTGTGATTATCTGTATTGGTTCCTGTGCGTATCTGTGATTCTCTCTATTGGTTCCGAAGTGTATCTGTGATTATCACTGTCTGTCACTCTGTTTATCTGTGATTATCTCTATTGGTTCCTGTGCTTATCTGTGATTATCTCGATTGGTTCCTGTTTGTATCTGTGTTTCTCTTTCTCTGTTCCTGTGTGTATCTGTGACTCTATCTCTCTGTTCCTGTGTGTATCTGTGATTATCTCTATTGGTTCCTGTGTGTATCTGTGTTTCTCTTTCTCTGTTCCTGTGTGTATCTGTGACTCTATGTCTCTGTTCCTGTGCGTATCTGTAATTATCTCTATAGGTTCCTGTGTGTATCTGTGATTATCTCTGTCTGTCCCTGTGTGTATCTGTAATTATCTCTATTAGTTCCTGTGTGTATCTGTGATTATCTCTATTGGTTCCTGTGTTTATCTGTGATTATCTTGATTGGTTCCTGTTTGTATCTATGATTCTCTCTCTCTGTTCCTGTGTGTATCTGTGATTCTATCTCTCTGTTCCTGTGTGTATCTGTGATTATCTCTATTGGTTCCTGTGTGTATCTGTGATTATCTCTGTCTGTCCCTGTGTGTATCTGTAATTATCTCTATTGTTTCCTGTGTGTATCTGTAATTATCTCTATTGGTTCCTGTGTGTATCTGTGATTATCTCTATTGGTTCCTGTGTGTATCTGTGATTATCTCTATTGGTTCCTGTGTGTATCTGTAATTATCTCTATTAGTTCCTGTGTGTATCTGTGATTATCTCTATTGGTTCCTGTGTGTATCTGTAATTATCTCTATTAGTTCCTGTGTGTATCTGTAATTATCTCTATTAGTTCCTGTGTGTATCTGTGATTATCTCTATTGGTTCCTGTGTGTATCTGTAATTATCTCTATTAGTTCCTGTGTGTATCTGTAATTATCTCTATTGGTTCCTGTGTGTATCTGTGATTATCTCTATTGTTTCCTGTGTGTATCTGTGATTATCTCTATTGGTTCCTGTGTGTATCTGTAATTATCTCTATTAGTTCCTGTGTGTATCTGTGATTATCTCTATTAGTTCCTGTGTGTATCTGTAATTATCTCTATTAGTTCCTGTGTGTATCTGTGATTATCTCTATTGGTTCCTGTGTGTATCTGTAATTATCTCTATTAGTTCCTGTGTGTATCTGTAATTATCTCTATTGGTTCCTGTGTGTATCTGTGATTATCTCTATTGTTTCCTGTGTGTATCTGTGATTATCTCTATTGGTTCCTGTGTGTATCTGTAATTATCTCTATTAGTTCCTGTGCGTATCTGTGATTATCTCTATTGGTTCCTGTTTGTATCTATGATTCTCTCTCTCTGTTCCTGTGTGTATCTGTGATTCTATCTCTCTGTTCCTGTGTGTATCTGTGATTATCTCTATTGGTTCCTGTGCGTATCTGTAATTATCTCTATTAGTTCCTGTGTGTATCTGTGATTATCTCTATTGGTTCCTGTGCGTATCTGTGATTATCTCTATTGGTTCCTGTTTGTATCTATGATTCTCTCTCTCTGTTCCTGTGTGTATCTGTGATTCTATCTCTCTGTTCCTGTTTGTATCTATGATTCTCTCTCTCTGTTCCTGTGTGTATCTGTGATTCTATCTCTCTGTTCCTGTGTGTATCTGTGATTATCTCTATTGGTTCCTGTGCGTATCTGTAATTATCTCTATTAGTTCCTGTGTGTATCTGTGATTATCTCTATTGGTTCCTGTGTGTATCTGTAATTATCTCTATTAGTTCCTGTGTGTATCTGTGATTATCTCTATTGGTTCCTGTGTGTATCTGTGATTATCTCTATTGGTTCCTGTGCGTATCTGTGATTATCTCTGTCTGTCCCTGTGCTTTTCTGTGATTATCTCTGTCTGTCCCTGTGCTTTTCTGTGATTATCTCTGGCTGTCCCTGTGTGTATCTGTAATTATCTCTATTGGTTCCTGTGTGTATCTGTGATTTTTCTGTCCGTCTCTGTGTTTATCTGTGATTCTCTCTCTCTTTCTCTGTGTGTATCTGTGATTCTCTCCCTCTCTGTCTCTGTGTGTATAGATGATTCTCTCTCTGACCCTATGTGTATGTGAGATTCTTCCTCTCTTTCTCTGCTTGTATCCGTGATTTCCTGTCTTGCCCTTCTATGTAACTGTGATTCTCTATCGCTGAACTCTCCCTCAGTTCTTGTGTTTATCTGTGATTCTCTGTCTCTGTCTCTGTGTGTATCTGTAATTGTCTCTCTCCGTCTCTGTTTGAAGATGTGATTCTCTCTCTGTCTCTATGTGTATCTGCCATTCTCTCTCTCTTTCTCTGTGTGTATCTGTGATTCTCTCCCTCTGTCCCTGATTGTATCTGTGACTCTTTCAGTTCCTGTGTGTATCTGTGATTCTCTCTCTCTGTCCCTGTGTGTATCTGTTATTCTCTCTCTGTCTCTGTGTGCATCTGTGATTCTCTCTATCTATCTCTGGGTTGATCTGTGATTCTCTCCCTCAGTTCTTGATTGTACCTGTGATCCTCTCGCTCAGTGCCTGTGAGGAACTGTGTTTCCTCCTCTCTCCCTGTCTATATCAGTGATTCTCTCTCTCTGTACTTGTGTGTGTCTGTGATTCTCTCTCTGTCTCTGTCTCTGTGTGTATCTGTGATTCTCTATCTGTACCTGTGTGTATTTGTAATTCTCTCTCTCTGTCCCTGCATGTGTCTGTGATTCTCTCTCTCTGTCTTTGTGTGTCTCTGTGATTCTCTGTCTCTGTCTCTGTGTGTATCTGTGATTCTCTCTCTCTGTCTGTGTGTGTATCTGTGATTCTTTCTCTCTGTCTCTGTGTGTATCTGTGATTCTCTGTCTCTTTCTCCGTGTGTATCGGTGATTCTCTCCCTCTGTCTCTGTTTGTATCTGTGATTCTCTTTCTCTGTCTCTATGTGTAACTGTGATTCTCTCTCTCTGAACCTGTGTGTATCTGTGATTCTATCTCTCTGTCTCTGTGGGTATCTGTAATTCTCTATTTCTGTCTGTGCGTGTATCTGTGATTCTCTCTCTGTGTCTCTGTGTGTATCTGTGCTTCTCACTCTCTGTCTCTGTTTGTATCTCTGATTCTCTCTCTCTGTCTCTGTGTGTATCTGTGATTCTCTCTCTCTGTCTCTGTGTGTATCTGTGACTCTCTCTGTCTGTCTCTGTGTGTATCAGTGATTCTCTCTGTCTGTCTCTGAGTGTCTCTGTGATTCTCTGTCTCTGTCTGTAGGTGTATCTGTGATTCTCTCTGTCTGTCTCTGTGTGCATCTGTGATTCTCTGTCTCTGTCTGTGTGTGTATCTGTGATCCTCTCTCTCTATCTCTGTCTATCTGTGATTCTCTCTCCGTACCTGTTTGTATTTGTAATTCTCTCTCTCTATCTCTGTGTGTATCTGTGATTCTCTCTGTCTGTCCCTCTGTGTATCTGTGATTCTCTGTCTCTGTCTCTGTGTTTATCTGTGACTCTCTCTGTCTTTCTCTGTGTGTATCTGTGATTCTCTGTCTCTGTCTCTCTGTGTATCTGTGATTCTCTCTCTGTCTCTGTGTGTATCTGTGATTCTCTCTCTCTGTCTCTGTGTTTATCTGTAATTCTCTATCTCTGTCTGTTCGTGTATCTGTGATTCTCTCTCTGTGTCTCTGTGTGTATCTGTGATTCTTTCTCTCTGTCTCTGTGTGTATCTGTGATTCCCTCTCTTGTCCCTGTGTGTATCTGTGATTCTCTCTCTCTGTCTCGGTGTGTATCTGTGATTCGCTCCCTCTCTGTCTCTGTGTGTATCTGTGATTCGCTATCGCTGACCTCTCCCTCAGTTCTTGTGTTTATCTGTGATTCTCTCTCTCCGTCTCTGTGTGTATGTGTGATTCTCTCCCTCTCTGTCTCTATGTGTATAGATGATTCTCTCTCTGACCCGATGTGTATGTGAGATTGTTCCTCTCTTTCTCTGCTTGTATCTGTGATTTCCTGTCTTGCCCTTGTATGTAACTGTGATTCTCTATCGCTGACCTCTCCCTCAGTTCTTGTGCTGATCTGTGATTCTCTCTCTCCGTCACTGTGTGTATGTGTGATTCCCTCTCTTTTCCCTGTGTTTATCTGTGATTCTCTGTCTCTGTCTCTGTGTATATCTGTTATTGTCTCTCTCCTTCTCTGTTTGAATATGTGATTCTCTCTCTGTCTGTCCCTGTGTGTATCTGTGAATTTCTCTCTGTCGCAATTTATCTTTCTGTGATTCTTTCTGTCTGTCCCTGTGTGTATCTGTGAATTTCTCTCTGTCGCAATTTATCTTTCTGTGATTCTCTCTGTCTGTCTCTGTGTGTATCTGTGATTCTCTCCTTCTTGCCCCTGTGTGTATCTCTGATTATCTCTCTCAGTCCCTGTATGTAATTGTGTTTCCTCCTCTCTCCCTGTCTGTATCAGTGATTCTCTCTCTCAGTCCATGTGTGTATCTGTGATTCTCTCTCTCAGTCCCTGTATGTAATTGTGTTTCCTCCTCTCTCCCTGTCTGTATCAGTGATTCTCTCCCTCTGTCCCTGTGTGTATCTGTGAATTTCTCTCTGTCGCACTTTATCTATCTGTGATTCTCTCTCTTGTCCCCGTGTGAATCTGTGATTCTCTCAAAAGGTGTGCAAAGGAAACCCGACCACATTCCAAATGCCAGACCTGGAATCCCGACCCGACCGGGCCCGAACCCCACACGTGTCGACGGATCCCGTTGGCTACTGGCTCAGCGTCGGTTTCCTTTGCACACCTTTAATTCTCTCAAATTCTCTGTGTGTATCTGCGATTCTCTCTCTCTCTCTCTGTTTATCTGTGATTCTCTCTCTCTGTCTCTGTGTGTATCCGTGATTCTCTCTATGTCTCTGTGTGTATCTGTGATTCTCTCTCTTTCTGTCTCTCTGTTTATCTGTGATTCTCTCTCTCTGTCTCTGTGTGTATCCGTGATTCTCTCTATGTCTCTGTGTGTATCTGTGATTCTCTCTCGCTGTCTCTGTGTGTATCTGTGATTCTCTCTCTCTCTGTCTCTGTGTGTATCCGTGATTCTCTCTATGTCTCTGTGTGTATCCGTGATTCTCTCTATGTCTCTGTGTGTATCTGTGATTCTCTCTCGCTGTCTCTGTGTGTATCTGTGATTCTCTCTCTTTCTGTCTCTGTGTTTATCTGTGACTCTCTCTGTCTTTCTCTGTGTGTATCTGTGATTCTCTGTCTCTGTCTCTCTGTGTATCTGTGATTCTCTCTCTGTCTCTGTGTGTATCTGTGATTCTCTCTCTCTGTCTCTGTGTTTATCTGTAATTCTCTATCTCTGTCTGTTCGTGTATCTGTGATTCTCTCTCTGTGTCTCTGTGTGTATCTGTGATTCTTTCTCTCTGTCTCTGTGTGTATCTGTGATTCCCTCTCTTGTCCCTGTGTGTATCTGTGATTCTCTCTCTCTGTCTCGGTGTGTATCTGTGATTCGCTCCCTCTCTGTCTCTGTGTGTATCTGTGATTCGCTATCGCTGACCTCTCCCTCAGTTCTTGTGTTTATCTGTGATTCTCTCTCTCCGTCTCTGTGTGTATGTGTGATTCTCTCCCTCTCTGTCTCTATGTGTATAGATGATTCTCTCTCTGACCCGATGTGTATGTGAGATTGTTCCTCTCTTTCTCTGCTTGTATCTGTGATTTCCTGTCTTGCCCTTGTATGTAACTGTGATTCTCTATCGCTGACCTCTCCCTCAGTTCTTGTGCTGATCTGTGATTCTCTCTCTCCGTCACTGTGTGTATGTGTGATTCCCTCTCTTTTCCCTGTGTTTATCTGTGATTCTCTGTCTCTGTCTCTGTGTATATCTGTTATTGTCTCTCTCCTTCTCTGTTTGAATATGTGATTCTCTCTCTGTCTGTCCCTGTGTGTATCTGTGAATTTCTCTCTGTCGCAATTTATCTTTCTGTGATTCTTTCTGTCTGTCCCTGTGTGTATCTGTGAATTTCTCTCTGTCGCAATTTATCTTTCTGTGATTCTCTCTGTCTGTCTCTGTGTGTATCTGTGATTCTCTCCTTCTTGCCCCTGTGTGTATCTCTGATTATCTCTCTCAGTCCCTGTATGTAATTGTGTTTCCTCCTCTCTCCCTGTCTGTATCAGTGATTCTCTCTCTCAGTCCATGTGTGTATCTGTGATTCTCTCTCTCAGTCCCTGTATGTAATTGTGTTTCCTCCTCTCTCCCTGTCTGTATCAGTGATTCTCTCCCTCTGTCCCTGTGTGTATCTGTGAATTTCTCTCTGTCGCACTTTATCTATCTGTGATTCTCTCTCTTGTCCCCGTGTGAATCTGTGATTCTCTCAAAAGGTGTGCAAAGGAAACCCGACCACATTCCAAATGCCAGACCTGGAATCCCGACCCGACCGGGCCCGAACCCCACACGTGTCGACGGATCCCGTTGGCTACTGGCTCAGCGTCGGTTTCCTTTGCACACCTTTAATTCTCTCAAATTCTCTGTGTGTATCTGCGATTCTCTCTCTCTCTCTCTGTTTATCTGTGATTCTCTCTCTCTGTCTCTGTGTGTATCCGTGATTCTCTCTATGTCTCTGTGTGTATCTGTGATTCTCTCTCTTTCTGTCTCTCTGTTTATCTGTGATTCTCTCTCTCTGTCTCTGTGTGTATCCGTGATTCTCTCTATGTCTCTGTGTGTATCTGTGATTCTCTCTCGCTGTCTCTGTGTGTATCTGTGATTCTCTCTCTCTCTGTCTCTGTGTGTATCCGTGATTCTCTCTATGTCTCTGTGTGTATCCGTGATTCTCTCTATGTCTCTGTGTGTATCTGTGATTCTCTCTCGCTGTCTCTGTGTGTATCTGTGATTCTCTCTCTTTCTGTCCCTGTGTTTATCTGTGATTCTCTCTGTCTCTGTGTGTATCTGTGATTCACTCTCTCTCTCTCTGTTTACCTGTGATTCTCTCTCTCTGTCTCTGTGTTTATCTGTGACTCTCTCTCTCTCTGTCTCTGTGTGTATCTGTGATACTCTGTCTCTGTCTCTGTGTGTATCTGTGATTCTCTCTCTTTCTGTCTCTGTGTTTATCTGTGACTCTCTCTCTCTCTGTCTCTGTGTGTATCTGTGATACTCTGTCTCTGTCTCTGTCTCTGTGTGTATCTGTGATTCTCTCTCTTTCTGTCTCTGTGTTTATCTGTGATTCTCTCTCTTTCTGTCTCTGTGTTTATCTGTGATTCTCTCTCTCTGTCTCTGTGTGTATCTGAGATTCTCTCCCTCTGACCCTGTGTCTATCTGTGGCTCTCTCTCTCTGTCTCTGTGTGTATCTGTGATACTCTGTCTCTGTCTCTGTGTGTATCAGTGATTCCCTGTCTCTGTCTGTGTGTGTATCTGTGATTGTCTCTCTCTCTCTCTGTTTATCTGTGATTCTCTCTCTCTGTCTCTGTGTGTATCCGTGATTCTCTCTATGTCTCTGTGTGTATCTGTGATTCTCTCTCGCTGTCTCTGTGTGTATCTGTGATTCTCTCTCTTTCTGTCCCTGTGTTTATCTGTGATTCTCTCTCTCTGTCTCTGTGTGTATCTGTGATTCTCTCTCTCTCTGTCTCTGTGTGTATCTGTGATTCTCTCTCTCTGTCTCTGTGTGTATCTGTGATTCTTTCTCTCCGTCTCTGTGTGTTTATGTGATTCTATCTCCCTGTCTCTGTGTGTATCTGTGATTCCCTCTCTTGCCCCTGTGTGTATCTGTGATTCTCTCTCTCTGTCTCTGTGTGTATCTGTGATTCTCTCTCTCTGTCTCTGTGTGTATCTGAGATTCTCTCCCTCTGACCCTGAGTCTATCTGTGACTCTCTCTCTCTCTGTCTCTGTGTGTATCTGTGATACTCTCTCTCTGTCTCTGTGTGTAACTGTGATTCCCTCTCTTGTCCCTGTGTGTATCTGTGATTCTCTCTCTCTGTCTCTGTGTGTATCTGTGATTCTCGATCTCTGTCTCTGTGTGTATCTGTGATTCTCTACCTCTGACCCTGTGTGTATCTGTAACTCTCTCTCTCTGTCTCTGTGTTTATCTGTGATTCTCTGTCTCTGTCTCTGTGTGTAACTGTGATTCCCTCTCTTGTCCCTGTGTGTATCTGTGATTCTCTCTCTGTCCCTGTGTGTATCTGTGACTCTCTACCTCTCTGTCTCTGTGTGTATAGATGATTCTCTCTCTGACCCTATGTCGATGTGAGATTGTTCCTCTCTTTCACTGCTTGCATCTGTGATTTGATGTCTTGCCCTTGTATGTAACTGTGATTCTCTATCGCTGACCTCTCCCTCAGTTCTTGTGTTTATCTGTGATTTTCTCTCTCTTGTCCCTGTGTGTATCTGTGATTCTCTCTCTCCGTCTCTGTGTGTATGTCTGATTCCCTCTCTTGTCCCTGTGTTTATCTGTGATTCTCTGTCTCGGTCTCTGTGTGTATCTGTAATTGTCTCTCTCCGTCTCTGTGTGTATCTGTGATTCTCTCTCTATGTCCCTGTGTGTATCTGTGACTCTCTCTGTCTGTCCATGTGTGTATCTGTGATTCTCTCTCTCTGTCTCTGTGTGTATCTGTGATTCTCTGTCTCTGTCCCTGTGTGTATCTGTGATTCTCTCTCTCTGTCCCTGTGTGTATCTGTGATTCTCTCTCTCTGTCTCTGTGTGTATCTGTGATTCTCTCTCTCTGTCTCTGTGTGTATCTGTGATTCTCTCTCTTTCTGTCTCTGTGTTTATCTGTGATTCTCTGTCTCTGTCTTTGTGTGTATCTGTGATTCTTTCTCTCCGTCACTGTGTGTTTATGTGATTCTATCTCCCTGTCTCTGTGTGTATCTGTGATTCTCTGTCTCTGTCTCTGTTTGTATGTGTGATTCTCTCTCTGTACCTGTGTCTATCTATAATTCTCTCCTTCTTTCTCTGCGTGTACCTGTGATTCTCTGTCTCTGTCAGTGTGTGTATCTGTGATTCTCTCTCTCTGTCTCTGTGTTTATCTGTGATTCTCTCTCTCTGTCTCTGTGTGTATCTGTGATTCTCTCTCTCTGTCTCTGTGTGTATCTGTGATTCTCTCTCTTTCTGTCTCTGTGTTTATCTGTGATTCTCTGTCTCTGTCTTTGTGTGTATCTGTGATTCTTTCTCTCCGTCACTGTGTGTTTATGTGATTCTATCTCCCTGTCTCTGTGTGTATCTGTGATTCCCTGTCTCTGTCTGTGTGTGTATCTGTGATTCTCTGTCTCTGTCTCTGTTTGTATGTGTGATTCTCTCTCTGTACCTGTGTCTATCTATAATTCTCTCCTTCTTTCTCTGCGTGTACCTGTGATTCTCTGTCTCTGTCAGTGTGTGTATCTGTGATTCTCTCTCTCTGTCTCTGTGTTTATCTGTGATTCTCTCTCTCTGTCTCTGGGTGTATCTGTGATTCTCTCTCTCTGTCTCTGTGTGTATCTGTGATTCTCTCTCTTTCTGTCTCTGTGTTTATCTGTGATTCTCTGTCTCTGTCTCTGTGTGTATCTGTGATTCTTTCTCTCCGTCTCTGTGTGTTTATGTGATTCTATCTCCCTGTCTCTGTGTGTATCTGTGATTCCCTCTCTTGCCTGTGTGTGTATCTGTGATTCTCTCTCTCTGTCTCTGTGTGTATCTGAGATTCTCTCCCTCTGACCCTGAGTCTATCTGTGACTCTCTCTCTCTCTGTCTCTGTGTGTATCTGTGATACTCTCTCTCTGTCTCTGTGTGTATCTGTGATTCCCTCTCTTGCCCCTGTGTGTACCTGTTATTCTCTCTCTCTGTCTCTGTGTGTATCTGTAATTCTCTCTCTGTCCCTGTGTGTATCTGTGACTCTCTCTCTGTCTCTGTGTGTAACTGTGATTCTCTCTTTCTCTCTCTGTGTGTATCTGTGATGCTCTCCTTCTGTCTCTATGTTTATCGGTGATTCTCTCTCTCTGTTCCTGTGTGTACCTGTGACTCTCTCTGTCTGTCTCTGTATGGATCTCTGATTCTCTCTCTCTCTGTCCCTATGTGTAACTGTGATTCTCTCTGTCTGTCTCTGTGTGTATCTGTGATTCTCTCTCTCTGTCTCTGTGTGTATCTGTGATTCTCGATCTCTGTCTCTGTGTGTATCTGTGATTCTCTCTCGCTGTCTCTGTGTGTATCTGTGATTCTCTCTCTTTCTGTCCCTGTGTTTATCTGTGATTCTCTCTGTCTCTGTGTGTATCTGTGATTCTCTCTCTCTCTCTCTGTTTATCTGTGATTCTCTCTCTCTGTCTCTGTGTTTATCTGTGACTCTCTCTCTCTCTGTCTCTGTGTGTATCTGTGCTACTCTGTCTCTGTCTCTGTGTGTATCTGTGATTCTCTCTCTTTCTGTCTCTGTGTTTATCTGTGACTCTCTCTCTCTCTGTCTCTGTGTGTATCTGTGATACTCTGTCTCTGTCTCTGTCTCTGTGTGTATCTGTGATTCTCTCTCTTTCTGTCTCTGTGTTTATCTGTGATTCTCTCTCTTTCTGTCTCTGTGTTTATCTGTGATTCTCTCTCTCTGTCTCTGTGTGTATCTGAGATTCTCTCCCTCTGACCCTGTGTCTATCTGTGGCTCTCTCTCTCTGTCTCTGTGTGTATCTGTGATACTCTGTCTCTGTCTCTGTGTGTATCAGTGATTCCCTGTCTCTGTCTGTGTGTGTATCTGTGATTCTCTCTCTCTCTCTCTGTTTATCTGTGATTCTCTCTCTCTGTCTCTGTGTGTATCCGTGATTCTCTCTATGTCTCTGTGTGTATCTGTGATTCTCTCTCGCTGTCTCTGTGTGTATCTGTGATTCTCTCTCTTTCTGTCCCTGTGTTTATCTGTGATTCTCTCTCTCTGTCTCTGTGTGTATCTGTGATTCTCTCTCTCTCTGTCTCTGTGTGTATCTGTGATTCTCTCTCTCTGTCTCTGTGTGTATCTGTGATTCTTTCTCTCCGTCTCTGTGTGTTTATGTGATTCTATCTCCCTGTCTCTGTGTGTATCTGTGATTCCCTCTCTTGCCCCTGTGTGTATCTGTGATTCTCTCTCTCTGTCTCTGTGTGTATCTGTGATTCTCTCTCTCTGTCTCTGTGTGTATCTGAGATTCTCTCCCTCTGACCCTGTGTCTATCTGTGGCTCTCTCTCTCTGTCTCTGTGTGTATCTGTGATACTCTCTCTCTGTCTCTGTGTGTATCTGTGATTCCCTGTCTCTGTCTGTGTGTGTATCTGTGATTCTCTGTCTCTGTCTCTGTTTGTATGTGTGATTCTCTCTCTGTACCTGTGTCTATCTATAATTCTCTCCTTCTTTCTCTGCGTGTACCTGTGATTCTCTGTCTCTGTCAGTGTGTGTATCTGTGATTCTCTCTCTCTGTCTCTGTGTTTATCTGTGATTCTCTCTCTCTGTCTCTGTGTGTATCTGTGATTCTCTCTCTCTGTCTCTGTGTGTATCTGTGATTCTCTCTCTTTCTGTCTCTGTGTTTATCTGTGATTCTCTGTCTCTGTCTCTGTGTGTATCTGTGATTCTTTCTCTCCGTCACTGTGTGTTTATGTGATTCTATCTCCCTGTCTCTGTGTGTATCTGTGATTCCCTGTCTCTGTCTGTGTGTGTATCTGTGATTCTCTGTCTCTGTCTCTGTTTGTATGTGTGATTCTCTCTCTGTACCTGTGTCTACCTATAATTCTCTCCTTCTTTCTCTGCGTGTACCTGTGATTCTCTGTCTCTGTCAGTGTGTGTATCTGTGATTCTCTCTCTCTGTCTCTGGGTGTATCTGTGATTCTCTCTCTCTGTCTCTGTGTGTATCTGTGATTCTCTCTCTTTCTGTCTCTGTGTTTATCTGTGATTCTCTGTCTCTGTCTCTGTGTGTATCTGTGATTCTTTCTCTCCGTCTCTGTGTGTTTATGTGATTCTATCTCCCTGTCTCTGTGTGTATCTGTGATTCCCTCTCTTGCCTGTGTGTGTATCTGTGATTCTCTCTCTCTGTCTCTGTGTGTATCTGAGATTCTCTCCCTCTGACCCTGAGTCTATCTGTGACTCTCTCTCTCTCTGTCTCTGTGTGTATCTGTGATACTCTCTCTCTGTCTCTGTGTGTATCTGTGATTCCCTGTCTCTGTCTGTGTGTGGATCTGTGATTCTCTGTCTCTGTCTCTGTTTGTATGTGTGATTCTCTCTCTGTACCTGTGTCTATCTATAATTCTCTCCTTCTTTCTCTGCGTGTACCTGTGATTCTCTGTCTCTGTCAGTGTGTGTATCTGTGATTCTCTCTCTCTGTCTCTGGGTGTATCTGTGATTCTCTCTCTCTGTCTCTGTGTTTATCTGTGATTCTCTGTCTCTGTCTCTGTGTGTATCTGTGATTCTCTCTCTCTGTCTCTGTGTGTATCTGTGATTCTCTCTCTTTCTGTCTCTGTGTTTATCTGTGATTCTCTGTCTCTGTCTCTGTGTGTATCTGTGATTCTTTCTCTCCGTCTCTGTGTGTTTATGTGATTCTATCTCCCTGTCTCTGTGTGTATCTGTGATTCCCTCTCTTGCCTGTGTGTGTATCTGTGATTCTCTCTCTCTGTCTCTGTGTGTATCTGAGATTCTCTCCCTCTGACCCTGAGTCTATCTGTGACTCTCTCTCTCTGTCTCTGTGTGTATCTGTGATACTCTCTCTCTGTCTCTGTGTGTATCTGTGATTCTCTGTCTCTGTCTCTGTGTGTATCTGTGATTCTTTCTCTCCGTCTCTGTGTGTTTATGTGATTCTATCTCCCTGTCTCTGTGTGTATCTGTGATTCCCTCTCTTGCCCCTGTGTGTACCTGTTATTCTCTCTCTCTGTCTCTGTGTGTATCTGTAATTCTCTCTCTGTCCCTGTGTGTATCTGTGACTCTCTCTCTGTCTCTGTGTGTAACTGTGATTCTCTCTTTCTCTCTCTGTGTGTATCTGTGATGCTCTCCTTCTGTCTCTATGTTTATCGGTGATTCTCTCTCTCTGTTCCTGTGTGTACCTGTGACTCTCTCTGTCTGTCTCTGTATGGATCTCTGATTCTCTCTCTCTCTTTCCCTATGTGTAACTGTGATTCTCTCTGTCTGTCTCTGTGTGTATCTGTGATTCTCTCTCTCTGTCTCTGTGTGTATCTGTGATTCTCGATCTCTGTCTCTGTGTGTATCTGTGGTCCACTCTGTCTGTCTCTGTGTGTACCTGAGATTCTCTACCTCTGACCCTGTGTGTATCTATGACTCTCTCTCTCTGTCTCTGTGTGTATCTGTGATTCTCTCTCTCTGTCTCTGTGTGTAACTGTGATTCCCTCTCTTGTCCCTGTGTGTATCTGTGATTCTCTCTCTGTCCCTGTGTGTATCTGTGACTCTCTAAATCTCTGTCTCTGTGTGTATAGCTGATTCTCTCTCTGACCCTATGTCTATGTGAGATTCTTCCTCTCTTTCACTGCTTGTATCTGTGATTTCCTGTCTTGCCCTTGTATGTAACTGTGATTCTCTATCGCTGACCTCTCCCTCAGTTCTTGTGTTTATCTTTGATTTTCTCTCTCTCCGTCTCTGTGTGTATCTGTGATTCTCTGTCTCTGTCTCTGTGCGTATCTGTGATTCTCTCTCTCTGTCCCTGTGTGTATCTGTGACTCTCTCTCTCTGTCTCTGTGTGTATCTGTGACTCTCTCTATCTATCTCTGTGTTGATCAGTGATTCTCTCTTTCTGTCTCTGTGTGTATCTGTGATCCTCTCCCTCAGTCCCTGTGTGGAACTGTGTTTCCTCCTCTCTTCCTGTCTGGATCTGTGATTCTCTCTCTCTTTCTCTGTGTGCATCTGTGACTCACTCTGTCAGTCTCTGTGTGTCTCTGTGATTCTCTGCCTCTGTCTCTGTGTGTATCTGTGATTCTCTCTGTCTGTCTCTGTGTGTCTCTGTGATTCTCGGTCTCTGTCTCTGTGTGTATCTGTGATTCTCTGTCTCTGTCTCTGTGTGGATCTGTGATTCTCTCTCTCTGTCTCTGTGTTTAACAGTGATTCTCTCTCTGTCTCTCTGTGTATCTCTGATTATCTCTCTCTGTCCCTCTGTGTATCTGTGATTGTCTCTCTCTGTCTCTGTTGATCTATGATTCTCTCTCTGGAATTGTGTGCATCTGTAATTCACTCTTTCTGTCTCTGTTTGTATCTGTGATTCTCTGTCTCTGTCTCTGTGTGTATCTGTGATTCTATCTCTCTCTGACCCTGTGTGTATCTGTGATACTTCTCTCTGTCCCTGCGTGTATCTGTGATTCTCTCTCTCTCCCTGTGTGTATCTGTGATTCTCTCTCTCAGTCTCTATGTTTATCTGTGATTCTCTCTCTCTGTCTCTGTGTATAACTGTGATTCTCTCTTTCTGTCTCTGTGTGTATCTGTGATGGTCTCCTTCTGTCTCTGTGTTTATCGGTGAATCTCTCTCTCTGTTCCTATGTGTACCTGTGACTCTCTCTGTCTGTCTCTGTGTGGATCTCTGATTCTCTCTCTCTGTCTCTGCGTGTATCTGTGATTCTCTCTCTCTGTCTCTGTGTGTATCTGTGATTCTCTCTGTCTGTCTCTGTGTGGATCTCTGATTCTCTCTCTCTGTCTCTGCGTGTATCTGTGATTCTCTCTCTCTGTCTCTGTGTGTATTATTGATTCTCTCTGTCTGTCTCTGTGTTGAACTATGATTCTCAATCTCTGTCTCGGTGTGTATCTGTGTTTCTTTCTCTCTGTCCCTGTGTGTGTCTGTGATTCCCTCTCTTGTCCCTGTGTGTATCTGTGATTCTCTCTCTCTGTCTCTGTGTGTATCTGTGATTCTCGATCTCTGTCTCTGTGTGTATCTGAGATTCTCTACCTCTGACCCTGTGTGTATCTGAGACTCTCTCTGTCTCTGTGTGTATCTGTGATTCTCTCTCTCTGTCTCTGTGTGTAACTGTGATTCCCTCTCTTGTCCCTGTGTGTATCTCTGATTCTCTCTCTGTCCCTGTGTGTATCTGTGACTCTCTACCTCTCTGTCTCTGTGTGTCTAGATGATTCTCTCTCTGACCCTATGTCTAAGTGAGATTCTTCCTCTCTTTCACTGCTTGCATCTGTGATTTCCTGTCTTGCCCTTGTATGTAACTGTGATTCTCTATCGCTGACCTCTCCCTCAGTTCTTGTGTTTATCTGTGATTTTCTCTCTCTTGTCCCTGTGTGTATCTGTGATTCTCTCTCTGTCTCTGTGTGTATCTGTGACTCTCTCTGTCTGTCCATGTGTGTATCTGTGATTCTCTCTCTCTGTCTCTGTGTGTATCTGTGATTCTCTGTCTCTGTCCCTGTGTGTATCTGTGATTCTCTCTCTCAGTCCCTGTATGTAATTGTGTTTCCTCCTCTCTCCCTGTCTGTATCAGTGATTCTCTCTCTCTGTCCCTGTGTGTATCTGTGAATTTCTCTCTGTCACACTTTATCTATCTGTGATTCTCTCTCTTGTCCCCGTGTGAATCTGTGATTCTCTCAAAAGGTGTGCAAAGGAAACCCGACCACATTCCGAATGCCAGACCTGGAATCGCGACCCGAACGGGCCCGAACCCCACACGTGTCGAAGGATTCCGTTGGCTACTGGCTCAGCGTCGGTTTCCTTTGCACACCTTTAATTCTCTCAAATTCTCTGTGTGTATCTGTGATTCTCTCTCTCTCTCTCTGTTTATCTGTGATTCTCTCTCTCTGTCTCTGTGTGTATCCGTGATTCTCTCTATGTCTCTGTGTGTATCTGTGATTCTCTCTCTTTCTGTCTCTGTGTTTATCTGTGACTCTCTCTCTCTCTGTCTCTGTGTGTATCTGTGATACTCTGTCTCTGTCTCTGTGTGTATCTGTGATTCCCTGTCTCTGTCTGTGTGTGTATCTGTGATTATCTCTCTTTCTGTCTCTGTGTTTATCTGTGATTCTCTCTCTCTGTCTCTGTGTGTATCTGTGATTCTCTCTCTGTCTCTGTGTGTATCAGTGATTCTCTCTCTCTGTCTCTGTGTGTATCTGAGATTCTCTCCCTCTGACCCTGTGCCTATCTGTGGCTCTCTCTCTCTGTCTCTGTGTGTATCTGTGATACTCTGTCTCTGTCTCTGTGTGTATCTGTGATTCCCTGTCTCTGTCTGTGTGTGTATCTGTGATTCTCTCTCTCTCTCTCTGTTTATCTGTGATTCTCTCTCTCTGTCTCTGTGTGTATCCGTGATTCTCTCTATGTCTCTGTGTGTATCTGTGATTCTCTCTCGCTGTCTCTGTGTTTATCTGTGACTCTCTCTCTCTCTGTCTCTGTGTGCATCTGTGATTCTCTGTCTCTGTCTCTGTGTGTATCTGTGATTCTCTCTCTTTCTGTCTCTGTGTGTATCTGTGATTCTCTCTCTCTGTCTCTGTGTGTATCTGTGATTCTTTCTCTCCGTCTCTGTGTGTTTATGTGATTCTATCTCCCTGTCTCTGTGTGTATCTGTGATTCCCTCTCTTGCCCCTGTGTGTATCTGTGATTCTCTCTCTCTGTCTCTGTGTGTATCTGTGATTCTCTCTCTCTGTCTCTGTGTGTATCTGAGATTCTCTCCCTCTGACCCTGAGTCTATCTGTGACTCTCTCTCTCTCTGTCTCTGTGTGTATCTGTGATACTCTCTCTCTGTCTCTGTGTGTATCTGTGATTCCCTGTCTCTGTCTGTGTGTGTATCTGTGATTCTCTGTCTCTGTCTCTGTTTGTATGTGTGATTCTCTCTCTGTACCTGTGTCTATCTATAATTCTCTCCTTCTTTCTCTGCGTGTACCTGTGATTCTCTGTCTCTGTCAGTGTGTGTATCTGTGATTCTCTCTCTCTGTCTCTGTGTTTATCTGTGATTCTCTCTCTCTGTCTCTGTGTGTATCTGTGATTCTCTCTCTCTGTCTCTGTGTGTATCTGTGATTCTCTCTCTTTCTGTCTCTGTGTTTATCTGTGATTCTCTGTCTCTGTCTTTGTGTGTATCTGTGATTCTTTCTCTCCGTCACTGTGTGTTTATGTGATTCTATCTCCCTGTCTCTGTGTGTATCTGTGATTCCCTGTCTCTGTCTGTGTGTGTATCTGTGATTCTCTGTCTCTGTCTCTGTTTGTATGTGTGATTCTCTCTCTGTACCTGTGTCTACCTGTAATTCTCTCCTTCTTTCTCTGCGTGTACCTGTGATTCTCTGTCTCTGTCAGTGTGTGTATCTGTGATTCTCTCTCTCTGTCTCTGTGTTTATCTGTGATTCTCTCTCTCTGTCTCTGGGTGTATCTGTGATTCTCTCTCTCTGTCTCTGTGTGTATCTGTGATTCTCTCTCTTTCTGTCTCTGTGTTTATCTGTGATTCTCTGTCTCTGTCTCTGTGTGTATCTGTGATTCTTTCTCTCCGTCTCTGTGTGTTTATGTGATTCTATCTCCCTGTCTCTGTGTGTATCTGTGATTCCCTCTCTTGCCTGTGTGTGTATCTGTGATTCTCTCTCTCTGTCTCTGTTTGTATCTGACATTCTCTCCCTCTGACCCTGAGTCTATCTGTGACTCTCTCTCTCTCTGTCTCTGTGTGTATCTGTGATACTCTCTCTCTGTCTCTGTGTGTATCTGTGATTCCCTGTCTCTGTCTGTGTGTGTATCTGTGATTCTCTGTCTCTGTCTCTGTTTGTATGTGTGATTCTCTCTCTGTACCTGTGTCTATCTATAATTCTCTCCTTCTTTCTCTGCGTGTACCTGTGATTCTCTGTCTCTGTCAGTGTGTGTATCTGTGATTCTCTCTCTCTGTCTCTGTGTTTATCTGTGATTCTCTCTCTCTGTCTCTGTGTGTATCTGTGATTCTCTCTCTCTGTCTCTGTGTGTATCTGTGATTCTCTCTCTTTCTGTCTCTGTGTTTATCTGTGATTCTCTGTCTCTGTCTTTGTGTGTATCTGTGATTCTTTCTCTCCGTCACTGTGTGTTTATGTGATTCTATCTCCCTGTCTCTGTGTGTATCTGTGATTCCCTGTCTCTGTCTGTGTGTGTATCTGTGATTCTCTGTCTCTGTCTCTGTTTGTATGTGTGATTCTCTCTCTGTACCTGTGTCTATCTATAATTCTCTCCTTCTTTCTCTGCGTGTACCTGTGATTCTCTGTCTCTGTCAGTGTGTGTATCTGTGATTCTCTCTCTCTGTCTCTGTGTTTATCTGTGATTCTCTCTCTCTGTCTCTGTGTTTATCTGTGATTCTCTCTCTCTGTCTCTGTGTGTATCTGTGATTCTCTCTCTTTCTGTCTCTGTGTTTATCTGTGATTCTCTGTCTCTGTCTCTGTGTGTATCTGTGATTCTTTCTCTCCGTCTCTGTGTGTTTATGTGATTCTATCTCCCTGTCTCTGTGTGTATCTGTGATTCCCTCTCTTGCCTGTGTGTGTATCTGTGATTCTCTCTCTCTGTCTCTGTGTGTATCTGAGATTCTCTCCCTCTGACCCTGAGTCTATCTGTGACTCTCTCTCTCTCTGTCTCTGTGTGTATCTGTGATACTCTCTCTCTGTCTCTGTGTGTAACTGTGATTCCCTCTCTTGTCCCTGTGTGTATCTGTGATTCTCTCTCTCTGTCTCTGTGTGTATCTGTGATTCTCGATCTCTGTCTCTGTGTGTATCTGTGATTCTCTACCTCTGACCCTGTGTGTATCTGTAACTCTCTCTCTCTGTCTCTGTGTTTATCTGTGATTCTCTGTCTCTGTCTCTGTGTGTAACTGTGATTCCCTCTCTTGTCCCTGTGTGTATCTGTGATTCTCTCTCTGTCCCTGTGTGTATCTGTGATTCTCTCTCTCAGTCTCTATGTTTATCTGTGATTCTCTCTCTCTGTCTCTGTGTATAACTGTGATTCTCTCTTTCTGTCTCTGTGTGTATCTGTGATGGTCTCCTTCTGTCTCTGTGTTTATCGGTGAATCTCTCTCTCTGTTCCTATGTGTACCTGTGACTCTCTCTGTCTGTCTCTGTGTGGATCTCTGATTCTCTCTCTCTGTCTCTGCGTGTATCTGTGATTCTCTCTCTCTGTCTGTGTGTGTATCTGTGATTCTCTCTGTCTGTCTCTGTGTGGATCTCTGATTCTCTCTCTCTGTCTCTGCGTGTATCTGTGATTCTCTCTCTCTGTCTCTGTGTGTATCTGTGATTCTCTCTGTCTGTCTCTGTGTGGAACTATGATTCTCAATCTCTGTCTCGGTGTGTATCTGTGTTTCTTTCTCTCTGTCCCTGTGTGTGTCTGTGATTCCCTCTCTTGTCCCTGTGTGTATCTGTGATTCTCTCTCTCTGTCTCTGTGTGTATCTGTGATTCTCGATCTCTGTCTCTGTGTGTATCTGAGATTCTCTACCTCTGACCCTGTGTGTATCTGAGACTCTCTCTGTCTCTGTGTGTATCTGTGATTCTCTCTCTCTGTCTCTGTGTGTAACTGTGATTCCCTCTCTTGTCCCTGTGTGTATCTCTGATTCTCTCTCTGTCCCTGTGTGTATCTGTGACTCTCTACCTCTCTGTCTCTGTGTGTCTAGATGATTCTCTCTCTGACCCTATGTCTAAGTGAGATTCTTCCTCTCTTTCACTGCTTGCATCTGTGATTTCCTGTCTTGCCCTTGTATGTAACTGTGATTCTCTATCGCTGACCTCTCCCTCAGTTCTTGTGTTTATCTGTGATTTTCTCTCTCTTGTCCCTGTGTGTATCTGTGATTCTCTCTCTGTCTCTGTGTGTATCTGTGACTCTCTCTGTCTGTCCATGTGTGTATCTGTGATTCTCTCTCTCTGTCTCTGTGTGTATCTGTGATTCTCTGTCTCTGTCCCTGTGTGTATCTGTGATTCTCTCTCTCAGTCCCTGTATGTAATTGTGTTTCCTCCTCTCTCCCTGTCTGTATCAGTGATTCTCTCTCTCTGTCCCTGTGTGTATCTGTGAATTTCTCTCTGTCGCACTTTATCTATCTGTGATTCTCTCTCTTGTCCCCGTGTGAATCTGTGATTCTCTCAAAAGGTGTGCAAAGGAAACCCGACCACATTCCGAATGCCAGACCCGGAATCGCGACCCGAACGGGCCCGAACCCCACACGTGTCGAAGGATTCCGTTGGCTACTGGCTCAGCGTCGGTTTCCTTTGCACACCTTTAATTCTCTCAAATTCTCTGTGTGTATCTGTGATTCTCTCTCTCTCTCTCTGTTTATCTGTGATTCTCTCTCTCTGTCTCTGTGTGTATCCGTGATTCTCTCTATGTCTCTGTGTGTATCTGTGATTCTCTCTCTTTCTGTCTCTGTGTTTATCTGTGACTCTCTCTCTCTCTGTCTCTGTGTGTATCTGTGATACTCTGTCTCTGTCTCTGTGTGTATCTGTGATTCCCTGTCTCTGTCTGTGTGTGTATCTGTGATTATCTCTCTTTCTGTCTCTGTGTTTATCTGTGATTCTCTCTCTCTGTCTCTGTGTGTATCTGTGATTCTCTCTCTGTCTCTGTGTGTATCAGTGATTCTCTCTCTCTGTCTCTGTGTGTATCTGAGATTCTCTCCCTCTGACCCTGTGCCTATCTGTGGCTCTCTCTCTCTGTCTCTGTGTGTATCTGTGATACTCTGTCTCTGTCTCTGTGTGTATCTGTGATTCCCTGTCTCTGTCTGTGTGTGTATCTGTGATTCTCTCTCTCTCTCTCTGTTTATCTGTGATTCTCTCTCTCTGTCTCTGTGTGTATCCGTGATTCTCTCTATGTCTCTGTGTGTATCTGTGATTCTCTCTCGCTGTCTCTGTGTTTATCTGTGACTCTCTCTCTCTCTGTCTCTGTGTGCATCTGTGATTCTCTGTCTCTGTCTCTGTGTGTATCTGTGATTCTCTCTCTTTCTGTCTCTGTGTGTATCTGTGATTCTCTCTCTCTGTCTCTGTGTGTATCTGTGATTCTTTCTCTCCGTCTCTGTGTGTTTATGTGATTCTATCTCCCTGTCTCTGTGTGTATCTGTGATTCCCTCTCTTGCCCCTGTGTGTATCTGTGATTCTCTCTCTCTGTCTCTGTGTGTATCTGTGATTCTCTCTCTCTGTCTCTGTGTGTATCTGAGATTCTCTCCCTCTGACCCTGAGTCTATCTGTGACTCTCTCTCTCTCTGTCTCTGTGTGTATCTGTGATACTCTCTCTCTGTCTCTGTGTGTATCTGTGATTCCCTGTCTCTGTCTGTGTGTGTATCTGTGATTCTCTGTCTCTGTCTCTGTTTGTATGTGTGATTCTCTCTCTGTACCTGTGTCTATCTATAATTCTCTCCTTCTTTCTCTGCGTGTACCTGTGATTCTCTGTCTCTGTCAGTGTGTGTATCTGTGATTCTCTCTCTCTGTCTCTGTGTTTATCTGTGATTCTCTCTCTCTGTCTCTGTGTGTATCTGTGATTCTCTCTCTCTGTCTCTGTGTGTATCTGTGATTCTCTCTCTTTCTGTCTCTGTGTTTATCTGTGATTCTCTGTCTCTGTCTTTGTGTGTATCTGTGATTCTTTCTCTCCGTCACTGTGTGTTTATGTGATTCTATCTCCCTGTCTCTGTGTGTATCTGTGATTCCCTGTCTCTGTCTGTGTGTGTATCTGTGATTCTCTGTCTCTGTCTCTGTTTGTATGTGTGATTCTCTCTCTGTACCTGTGTCTACCTATAATTCTCTCCTTCTTTCTCTGCGTGTACCTGTGATTCTCTGTCTCTGTCAGTGTGTGTATCTGTGATTCTCTCTCTCTGTCTCTGTGTTTATCTGTGATTCTCTCTCTCTGTCTCTGGGTGTATCTGTGATTCTCTCTCTCTGTCTCTGTGTGTATCTGTGATACTCTCTCTCTGTCTCTGTGTGTATCTGTGATTCCCTGTCTCTGTCTGTGTGTGTATCTGTGATTCTCTGTCTCTGTCTCTGTTTGTATGTGTGATTCTCTCTCTGTACCTGTGTCTATCTATAATTCTCTCCTTCTTTCTCTGCGTGTACCTGTGATTCTCTGTCTCTGTCAGTGTGTGTATCTGTGATTCTCTCTCTCTGTCTCTGTGTTTATCTGTGATTCTCTCTCTCTGTCTCTGTGTGTATCTGTGATTCTCTCTCTCTGTCTCTGTGTGTATCTGTGATTCTCTCTCTTTCTGTCTCTGTGTTTATCTGTGATTCTCTGTCTCTGTCTTTGTGTGTATCTGTGATTCTTTCTCTCCGTCACTGTGTGTTTATGTGATTCTATCTCCCTGTCTCTGTGTGTATCTGTGATTCCCTGTCTCTGTCTGTGTGTGTATCTGTGATTCTCTGTCTCTGTCTCTGTTTGTATGTGTGATTCTCTCTCTGTACCTGTGTCTACCTGTAATTCTCTCCTTCTTTCTCTGCGTGTACCTGTGATTCTCTGTCTCTGTCAGTGTGTGTATCTGTGATTCTCTCTCTCTGTCTCTGTGTTTATCTGTGATTCTCTCTCTCTGTCTCTGGGTGTATCTGTGATTCTCTCTCTCTGTCTCTGTGTGTATCTGTGATTCTCTCTCTTTCTGTCTCTGTGTTTATCTGTGATTCTCTGTCTCTGTCTCTGTGTGTATCTGTGATTCTTTCTCTCCGTCTCTGTGTGTTTATGTGATTCTATCTCCCTGTCTCTGTGTGTATCTGTGATTCCCTCTCTTGCCTGTGTGTGTATCTGTGATTCTCTCTCTCTGTCTCTGTTTGTATCTGACATTCTCTCCCTCTGACCCTGAGTCTATCTGTGACTCTCTCTCTCTCTGTCTCTGTGTGTATCTGTGATACTCTCTCTCTGTCTCTGTGTGTATCTGTGATTCCCTGTCTCTGTCTGTGTGTGTATCTGTGATTCTCTGTCTCTGTCTCTGTTTGTATGTGTGATTCTCTCTCTGTACCTGTGTCTATCTATAATTCTCTCCTTCTTTCTCTGCGTGTACCTGTGATTCTCTGTCTCTGTCAGTGTGTGTATCTGTGATTCTCTCTCTCTGTCTCTGTGTTTATCTGTGATTCTCTCTCTCTGTCTCTGTGTGTATCTGTGATTCTCTCTCTCTGTCTCTGTGTGTATCTGTGATTCTCTCTCTTTCTGTCTCTGTGTTTATCTGTGATTCTCTGTCTCTGTCTTTGTGTGTATCTGTGATTCTTTCTCTCCGTCACTGTGTGTTTATGTGATTCTATCTCCCTGTCTCTGTGTGTATCTGTGATTCCCTGTCTCTGTCTGTGTGTGTATCTGTGATTCTCTGTCTCTGTCTCTGTTTGTATGTGTGATTCTCTCTCTGTACCTGTGTCTATCTATAATTCTCTCCTTCTTTCTCTGCGTGTACCTGTGATTCTCTGTCTCTGTCAGTGTGTGTATCTGTGATTCTCTCTCTCTGTCTCTGTGTTTATCTGTGATTCTCTCTCTCTGTCTCTGTGTTTATCTGTGATTCTCTCTCTCTGTCTCTGTGTGTATCTGTGATTCTCTCTCTTTCTGTCTCTGTGTTTATCTGTGATTCTCTGTCTCTGTCTCTGTGTGTATCTGTGATTCTTTCTCTCCGTCTCTGTGTGTTTATGTGATTCTATCTCCCTGTCTCTGTGTGTATCTGTGATTCCCTCTCTTGCCTGTGTGTGTATCTGTGATTCTCTCTCTCTGTCTCTGTGTGTATCTGAGATTCTCTCCCTCTGACCCTGAGTCTATCTGTGACTCTCTCTCTCTCTGTCTCTGTGTGTATCTGTGATACTCTCTCTCTGTCTCTGTGTGTAACTGTGATTCCCTCTCTTGTCCCTGTGTGTATCTGTGATTCTCTCTCTCTGTCTCTGTGTGTATCTGTGATTCTCGATCTCTGTCTCTGTGTGTATCTGTGATTCTCTACCTCTGACCCTGTGTGTATCTGTAACTCTCTCTCTCTGTCTCTGTGTTTATCTGTGATTCTCTGTCTCTGTCTCTGTGTGTAACTGTGATTCCCTCTCTTGTCCCTGTGTGTATCTGTGATTCTCTCTCTGTCCCTGTGTGTATCTGTGATTCTCTCTCTCAGTCTCTATGTTTATCTGTGATTCTCTCTCTCTGTCTCTGTGTATAACTGTGATTCTCTCTTTCTGTCTCTGTGTGTATCTGTGATGGTCTCCTTCTGTCTCTGTGTTTATCGGTGAATCTCTCTCTCTGTTCCTATGTGTACCTGTGACTCTCTCTGTCTGTCTCTGTGTGGATCTCTGATTCTCTCTCTCTGTCTCTGCGTGTATCTGTGATTCTCTCTCTCTGTCTGTGTGTGTATCTGTGATTCTCTCTGTCTGTCTCTGTGTGGATCTCTGATTCTCTCTCTCTGTCTCTGCGTGTATCTGTGATTCTCTCTCTCTGTCTCTGTGTGTATCTGTGATTCTCTCTGTCTGTCTCTGTGTGGAACTATGATTCTCAATCTCTGTCTCGGTGTGTATCTGTGTTTCTTTCTCTCTGTCCCTGTATGTGTCTGTGATTCCCTCTCTTGTCCCTGTGTGTATCTGTGATTCTCTCTCTCTGTCTCTGTGTGTATCTGTGATTCTCGATCTCTGTCTCTGTGTGTATCTGAGATTCTCTACCTCTGACCCTGTGTGTATCTGAGACTCTCTCTGTCTCTGTGTGTATCTGTGATTCTCTCTCTCTGTCTCTGTGTGTAACTGTGATTCCCTCTCTTGTCCCTGTGTGTATCTCTGATTCTCTCTCTGTCCCTGTGTGTATCTGTGACTCTCTACCTCTCTGTCTCTGTGTGTCTAGATGATTCTCTCTCTGACCCTATGTCTAAGTGAGATTCTTCCTCTCTTTCACTGCTTGCATCTGTGATTTCCTGTCTTGCCCTTGTATGTAACTGTGATTCTCTATCGCTGACCTCTCCCTCAGTTCTTGTGTTTATCTGTGATTTTCTCTCTCTTGTCCCTGTGTGTATCTGTGATTCTCTCTCTGTCTCTGTGTGTATCTGTGACTCTCTCTGTCTGTCCATGTGTGTATCTGTGATTCTCTCTCTCTGTCTCTGTGTGTATCTGTGATTCTCTGTCTCTGTCCCTGTGTGTATCTGTGATTCTCTCTCTCAGTCCCTGTATGTAATTGTGTTTCCTCCTCTCTCCCTGTCTGTATCAGTGATTCTCTCTCTCTGTCCCTGTGTGTATCTGTGAATTTCTCTCTGTCGCACTTTATCTATCTGTGATTCTCTCTCTTGTCCCCGTGTGAATCTGTGATTCTCTCAAAAGGTGTGCAAAGGAAACCCGACCACATTCCGAATGCCA
>NW_027141568.1:0-27500 GCF_036365525.1 Heterodontus francisci
TCCCTCACTTCATTCCCCTCCACCTGCCCCTCCCTCCTCCCCTCTTCATTCCCCTCACCCTCCCCCTCCCTCCCCCACTTCTATCTCCTCCACCTCCCCCTCCCTACCCCTCTTCATACACCTCCACCACCCCCTCCTCCCCATCTTCTTTCTTCTCCATCGCCACCTCCCTCCCCCTCTTCATTCCCTCCACCACCCCATCGCACCCCTCTTCATTCCCCTCACCACCACCTCCCTCCCCCTCTTCATTCCCCTCCACCATCCCCTCCCTCCTCCTCTTCATTCCCTTCCACCACCTCCTCCCTCCCCCTCTTCATTCCCCTCCACCATCCCCTCCTCCCCCTCTTCATTCCCTTCCACCACACCCTCCCTCCCCCTCTTCATTCCCCTCCACCACCCCCTGCCAACCCCTTTTCATTCCCCTCCACCACCCCCTCTTCATTCCCCTCCACCAACTCCTCCCTCCGCATCTTCATTCCCATCCACCTCCCACACGCTCCCCCGCTTCATTCTCGCACACCACCCCCTCCCTCCCCCTCTTCATTCCCCTCCACCTGCCCCTCCCTCCCACTCTTCATTCCCCTCCACCACCCCCTCCTCCCCTCTTCATTACCCTCCTCCTCCCCCTCCCTGCCCTCTAAATTACCCTCCACCTCTCCCTCCCTGCCCCTTTGCATTCCCCTCCACCACCTCCACCCTCCCTCTTAATTCCCCTCCACCACCACCTCCCTCCCCCTCTTCATTCCCCTCCACCACCCCCACCTCCCCCTTTTCATTCCCCTCCACCATCCCCCTCCCACCACCGCTTCAATCCACTCCACCTCCCCTTCGTCCCTCTCTTCATTCCCCTCCACCTCCCCCACCCTCCGCCTCTTCATTCCCTCCACCTCACCCTCCCTCTCCCTCTTCATTCCCATCCACCACCCCTCCCTCCCCCTTTTCATTACCAACCACATCCCCCTCCCAACCACTCTTCATTCACTTCCACCACCCCACCCTCACCCTCTTCATTCCCTCAACCTCCCTCTCCCTCCCCCTCTTCATTCCCCTCCACCTCCCCCTCCCTCCCCCTCTTCATTCCGCACCACCACCCGCTCCCTCCCCTCTTCATTCACCTCCACCACCCCACCCTCCCCCTCTTCTTTCTCCTCCAACACCACCTCCCTCCCCCTCTTCATTCCCTCCACCCCCCCATCGCACCCCTCTTCATTCCCCTCCACCACCCCCCTCCCTCCCCCTCTTCATTCTCTCCACCACACCTTTACTCCCCTCTTCTTTCTCCTCCACCACCCCCTCCCTCCTCCTCTTCATTCCTTCCACCCCCTCCCTCCCTCCCTCTCTTGATTTTCCTCCCCACCTCCTCCCTCCCCTCTTCATTCCCGTCGTCCACCCCCACCCTGCTCACTTCATTCCCATCCACCTCCGCCTCCCTCCGCCTCTTCATTCCCGTCCACCACCCCAACCCTCTTTCACTCCATTCCCCTCAACCACCCCCTCCCTGCAGCTCTTCATTCTACCCCTCCCTCCCCCTCTTCATTCCCCTCCACCTACCCTGCCAACCCCTTTTCATTCCCCTCCACCACCCACCCCTTTCATTCTCCTCCACCACCCCCTCAGTCCCCATCTTCATTCCCATCCTCCAACTCCCCTCCCCCTCTTCATTCCCCTCCACCAACCCCTCCCTCCGCATCTTCATTCCCATCCAACTCCCACTCGCTCCCCCTCTTCATTATCCTCCACGACCCCCTCCCTCCCCTTCTTCATTCCCCTCCACCTCCCCCTCCCTCCCACTCTTCATTCCCCTCCACCACCCCCTCCCTCCCCCTCTTCATTACACCCCTCCTACCCCTCCCTCCCCTCTTTATTACCCTCCACCTCTCCCTCCCTGCCCCTCTGCATTCCCCTCCACCAACCCCTTCGTCCCTTTCTTCATCACCCTCCACCTCCCCCTCCCTCCCACTCTTCATTCCCCTCCACCTCACCCCCCCTCAACCACTTCTATCTCCTCCACCTCCCCCTCCATACCCCTCTTCTTTCTTCTCCAACACCACCTCCCTCCCCCTCTTCATTCCCTCCACCACCCCATCGCACCCCTCGTCTTTCCCCTCCACCACCACTTCCCTCCCCCTCTTCATTTCCTTCCACCACCTCCTCCCTCCCCCGCTTCATTCCAGCCCTCCACCCCCAGCCTCCTTCACTTCATTCCCATCCACCTCCGCCTCCCTCCCCCTCTTCATTTCCGTCCACCACCCCCACCCTCCTTCTCTCCATTCCCCTCCACCACCCCCTCCCTCCAGCTCTTCATTCTCCCCACAACACCCTCCCTCCACCTCCCCCTGCCAAACCCTCTTCATTCCCCTCCACCACCCCCTTCTTCATTCTCCTCCACCACCCCCTCTGTCCCCATCTTCATTCCCATCCTCCACCACCTCCCACCCCTTCTTCATTCCCCTCCACCAACTCCTCCCTCCGCATCTTCATTCCCATCCACCTCCCACTCGCTCCCCCTCTTCATTCTCAACCACCACCCCCACCCTCCCCCTCTTCATTCCCCTCCACCTCCCCCTCCCACCCAGTCTTCATTCCCCTCCACCACCCACTCCCTCCCCCTCATCATTCCCCTCCACCACACCCTCCCTCCCCCTCTTCATTCCCCTACACCACCCCTTCCCTCCCCCTCTTCATTACCCACCTCGTCCCCCTCCCTCCCCACTTCAATACCCTCCACCTCTCCCTCCCTGCCCCTCTGCATTTCCCTCCACCACCCCCACCCTCCCCCTCTTCATTCCATCCACCACCCCCACCCTCCCCTTTTCATTCCCCTCCACCAACCCCTCCTCCCACTCTTCATTCCACACCACCTCCCCCTTCGTCCCTCTCTTCATTCCCCGCCACCTCCCCCTCACTCCCCCTCTTCATTCACCTCGACCAGCCCCTCCCTCCCCCTCTTCATTCCCCTCAACCTCCCTCTCCCTCCCCCTCTTCATTCTCCTGCACCTCCCCCTCCCTCCCCATCTTCATTCCCCTCCACCACCCCTACCCCTCCCCCTTTTCATTCCCATCCACCTCCCCCTCCCAACCCCTCTTCATTCACCTCCACCACCCCCTCCCTCCCCCTCTTCATTCCCTTCAACCTCCCGCTCCCTCCCCTCTTCATTCCCCTCCACCAACCCCACCCTCCCCCTCTTCATTCTCCTCCACCGCCCCCTCCCTCCCCCTCTTCATACCCCTCGACAGCCCCCTCCCTCCCCATCTTCATTCACCTCCACCACACCCTCTCTGCCCCTCTTCTTTCTCCTCCACCACCCCCTCCCTCCCCATCTTCATTCCCCTCCACCATCCCCTCCCTCCTCCTCTTCATTCCCTTCCACCCCCTCCCTCCCTCCCTCACTTGATTCCCATCCACCTCCCCCTCCCTCCACCTCTTCATTCCCGTCCACCACCCCCACCCTCCTTCACTCCATTCCCCTCCACCACACCCTCCCTCCAGCACTTCATTCTCCCCCACCAACCCCTCCCTCCCCCTCTTCATTCTCCTCGACCTCCCCCTGCCAACCCCTCTTCATTCCCCTCCACCACCACCCCTTCAATCTCCTCCACCACCCCCTCAGTCACCATCTTCATTCCCATCCTCCACCCCCTCCCTCCCCCTCTTCAGTCCCCTCCACCAACTCCTCCCTCCGCATCTTCATTCCCATCCACCACCCCCTTCCTCCCCCTCTTCATTCCCCTCCACATCCCCCTCCTCCCACTCTTCATTCCCCTCCACCGCCCCCTCCCTCCCCCTCTTCGTTACCCTCCTCCTCCCCCTCCCTCCCCTCTTTATTTCCCTCCACCTCTCCATCCCTGCCCCTCTGCATTCCCCTCCACCACCCCACCCTCCCCCTTTTCATTGCCCTCCACCAAGCCCTCCCTGTGCCTCTCCATTCCACTCCACCTACCCCTTCGTCCCTCACTTCATTCCCCTCCACCTGCCCCTCCCTCCCCCTCTTCATTCCCCTTTACCTCACCCTCACTCCCCCACATCTATCTCCTCCACCTCCCCCTCCCTACCCCTCTTCATTGCACCTCCACCACCCCCTCCCTCGCCCTCTTCTTTCTTCTCCATCGCCACCGCCCTCCCCCTCTTCATTCCCTCCACCACCCCATCGCACCCCTCTTCATTCCCCTCCACCACCACCTCCCTCCCCCTCTTCATTCCCCTCCACCATCCCCTCCCTCCTCCTTTTCATTCCCTTCCACCACCTCCTCCCTCCCCCGCTTCATTCCCGTCCTCCACCCCCAGCCTCCTTCACTTCATTCCCATCCACCTCCGCCTCCCTCCCCCTCTTCATTCCAGTCCACCACCCCACCCTCCTGCACTCCATTCCCCTCCACCAGCCCCACCCTCCAGCTCTTCATTCTCCCCACCACACCCTCCCTCCCCCTCTTCATTCCCCTCCACCTCCCCCTGCCAACCCCTTTTCATTCCCCTCCAACACCCCCCCTCTTCATTCTCCTCCACCACCCCCTCAGTCCCCATCTTCATTCCCATCCTCCACCACCTTCCACCCCCTCTTCATTCCCCTCCATCAACTCCCTCCCCCTCTTCATTCCCCTCCACCTCCCTCTCCCTCCCACTCTGCATTCCCCTCCACCACCTCCACCCTCCCCCTCTTCATTCCCCTCCACCACCCCCTCCCTCCCCTCTTCATTCCCCTCCACCAACTCCCTCCCCTCTTCATTCCCCTCCACCACCCCCTACCTCCCCCTCTGCATTCCCCTCCACCACCTCCGCCCTCCCCCTCTTCATTCCCGTCGTCCACCCCCACCCTCCTTCACTTCATTCCCATCCACCTCCGCCTCCCTCCCCCTCTTCATTCCCGTCCACCACCCCCACCCTCCTTCACTCCATTCCCCTCAACCACCCCCTCCCTGCAGCTCTTCATTCTCCCCCACCACCCTTTTCATTCCCCTCCACCTCCCCCTGCCAACCCCTTTTCATTCCCCTCCACCACCCACCCCTTTCATTCTCCTCCACCACCCCCTCAGTCCCCATTTTCATTCCCATCCACCTCCCACTCGCTCCCCCTCTTCATTCTCCTCCACCACCCCCTCCCCTTCTTCATTCCCCTCCACATTCCCCTCCCTCCCAATCTTCATTACCCTCCACAACCCCTCCCTCCCCCTCTTCATTACCCTCCTCCTCTCCCTGCCTCCCCCTCTTTAAAACCTTCCACCTCTCCCTCCCTGCCCCTCTTCATTCCCCTCCACCACCCCTTCCCTCCCCCTCTTCATTACCCACCTCGTCCCCCTCCCTCCCCACTTCAATATCCTCCACCTCTCCCTCCCTGCCCCTCTGCATTTCCCTCCACCACCCCCACCCTCCCCCTCTTCATTCCCATCCACCAACCCCACCCTCCCCCTTTTCATTCCCCTCCACCACCCCCTCCTCCCACTCTTCATTCCACACCACCTCCCCCTTCGTCCTCTCTTCATTCACATCCACCAACCCCACCCTCCCCCTTTTCATTCCCGCCACCTCCCCCTCCCTCCCCCTCTTCATTCACCTCCACCAGCCCCTCCCTCCCCCTCTTCATTCCCCTCAACCTCCCTCTCCCTCCCCCTCTTCATTCCTCCTGCACCTCCCCCTCCCTCCCCATCTTCATTCCCCTCCACCACCCCTCCCTCCCCCTTTTCATTCCCATCCACCTCCCCCTCCCAACCCCTCGTCATTCACCTCCACCACCCCTCCCTCCCCCTCTTCATTCCCCTCAACCTCCCGCTCCCTCCCCTCTTCATTCCCCTCCACCAACCCCACCCTCCCCCTCTTCATTCCCCTCCACCGCCCCCTCCCTCCCCCTCTTCATACCCCTCGACAGCCCCCTCCCTCCCCCTCTCATTCACCTCCACCACACCCTCTCTGCCCCTCTTCTTTCTCCTCCACCACCCCCTCCCTCCCCATCTTCATTCCCCTCCACCATCCCCTCCCTCCTCCTCTTCATTCCCTTCCACCCCCCTCCCTCCCTCCCTCACTTGATTCCCATCTACCTCCCCCTCCCTCCACCTCTTCATTCCCGTCCACCACCCCCACCCTCCTTCACTCCATTCCCCTCCACCACACCCTCCCTCCAGCTCTTCATTCTCCCCCACCAACCCCTCCCTCCCCCTCTTCATTCCCCTCGACCTCCCCCTGCCAACCCCTCTTCATTCCCCTCCACCACCCCCCCCTTCAATCTCCTCCACCTCCCCCTCAGTCACCATCTTCATTCCCATCCTCCACCCCCTCCCTCCCCCTCTTCAGTCCCCTCCACCAACTCCTCCCTCCGCATCTTCATTCCCATCCACCTCCCACTCGCTCCCCCTCATCATTTTCCTCCACCAACCCCTTCCTCCCCCTCTTCATTCCCCTCCACATCCCCCTCCCTCCCACTCTTCATTCCCCTCCACCACCCCCTCCCTCCCCCTCTTCGTTACCCTCCTCCTCCCCCTCCCTCCCCTCTTTATGTCCCTCCACCTCTCCATCCCTGCCCCTCTGCATTTCCCTCCACCACCCCACCCTCCCCCTTTTCATTGCCCTCCACCAAGCCCTCCCTGTGCCTCTCCATTCCACTCCACCTACCCCTTCGTCCCTCACTTCATTCCCCTCCACCTGCCCCTCCCTCCCCCTCTTCATTCCCCTTTACCTCACCCTCACTCCCCCACTTCTATCTCCTCCACCTCCCCCTCCCTACCCCTCTTCATTGCACCTCCACCACCCCCTCCCTCGCCCTCTTCTTTCTTCTCCCTCGCCACCTCCCTCCCCCTCTTCATTCCCTCCAACACCCCATCGCACCCCTCTTCATTCCCCTCCACCACCACCTCCCTCCCCCTCTTCATTCCCCTCCACCATCCCCTCCCTCCTCCTTTTCATTCCCTTCCACCACCTCCTCCCTCCCCCGCTTCATTCCCGTCCTCCACCCCCAGCCTCCTTCACTTCATTCCCATCCACCTCCGCCTCCCTCACCCTCTTCATTCCAGTCCACCACCCCCACCCTCCTGCACTCCATTCCCCTCCACCAGCCCCACCCTCCAGCTCTTCATTCTCCCCCACCACACCCTCCCTCCCCCTCTTCATTCCCCTCCACCTCCCCCTGCCAACCCCTTTTCATTCCCCTCCACCACCACCCTTCTTCATTCTCCTCCACCACCCCCTCAGTCCCCATCTTCATTCCATCCTCCACCACCTCCCACCCCCTCTTCATTCCCCTCCACCAACTCCCTCCCCCTCTTCATTCCCCTCCACCTCCCTCTCCCTCCCACTCTGCATTCCACTCCACCACCTCCACCCTCCCCCTCTTCATTCCCCTCCACCACCCCCTCCCTCCCCCTCTTCATTCCCCTCCACCAACTCCCTCCCCCTCTTCATTCCCCTCCAACACCCCCTACCTCCCCCTCTGCATTCCACTCCACCACCTCCACCCTCCCCCTCTTCATTCCCCACCACCAGCCCCTCCCTCCCCCCTCTTCATTCCCTTCCACCACCCCCACCTCCCCCTTTTCATTCCCCTCGACCATCCCCTCCCACCACCATTTCATTCCACTCCACCTCCCCCTTCGTCCCTCTCTTCATTTCCCTCCACCTCCCCCACCCTCCGCCTCTTCATTCCCCTCCACCTCACCCTCCCAACCCCTCTTCATTCACCTCCAGCACCCCTCCCTCCCCCTCTTCATTCCCTCAACCTCCCTCTCCCTCCTCCTCTTCATTCTCCTGCACCTACCCCTCCCTCCCCATCTTCATTCCCCACCACCACCCGCTCCCTCCCCTCGTCATTCACCTCCACCACCCCACCCTCCCCCTCTTCTTTCTCCTCCAACACCACCTCCCTCCCCCTCTTCATTCCCTCCACCCCCCCATCGCACCCCTCTTCATTCCCCTCCACCACCCCCTCCCTCCCCATCTTCATTCCCCTCCACCATCCCCTCCTCCTCCTCGTCATTCCCTTCCACCCCCTCCCTCCCTCCCTCTCTTGATTTTCCTCCCCCACCTCCTCCCTCCCCCTCTTCATTCCCGTCGTCCACCCCCACCCTCCTTCACTTCATTCCCATCCACCTCCGCCTCCCTCCCCCTCTTCATTCCCGTCCACCACCCCCACCCTCCTTCACTCCATTCCCCTCAACCACCCCCTCCCTGCAGCTCTTCATTCTCCCCCACCACCCTCTTCATTCCCTCCACCTCCCCCTGCCAACCCCTTTTCATTCCCCTCCACCACCCACCCCTTTCATTCTCCTCCACCACCCCCTCAGTCTCCATTTTCATTCCCATCCACCTCTCACTCGCTCCCCCCCTTCATTCTCCTCAACCACCCCCCCTCCCCTTCTTCATTCCCCTCCACATTCCCCTCCCTCCCAATCTTCATTACCCTCCACCAACCCCTCCCTCCCCCTCTTCATTACCCTCCTCCTCTCCCTGCCTCCCCCTCTTTAAAACCTTCCACCTCTCCCTCCCTGCCCCTCTGCATTCCCCTCCACCACGCCCTCCCTCCCCCTCTTCATTCCCCTCCACCACCCGCACCCTCCCCCTTTTCACTCCCCTCCACCATCCCCTCCCTGCGCCTCTCCATTCCTCTCCACGTACCCCTTCGTCCCTCTCTTCATTCCCCTCCACCTCCCCCTCTTCATTCCCCTACACCTCACCCTCCCTCCCCCACTTCTTTCTCCTCCACCTCCCCCTCCCTACCCCTCTTCATTCCCATCCACCACCCCACCCTCCCCTTTGCATTCCCATCCACCTCCCCCTCCCAACCCCTCTTCTTTCAACTCAACCACCACCTCCCTCCCAATCTTCATTCCCTTCAACCTCCCTCTCCCTCCCCTCTTCATTCCCCTCCACCACAACGTCCCTCCCCCTCTTCATTCCCCTCCCACGTCCCCGTCCCTCCCCCTCCTCATTCCCCTCCATCACCCCATCCCACCCCTCTTCATTCCCCTCCACGACCCCCTCCCTCCATCTCTTCATTCCACTCCACCATCCCCTCCCTCCCCCTCTCTTTCTCCTCCACCACCCCCTCCCTCCCCATCTTCATTCCCATCCACCTCCCCTCCCTCCTCCTCTTCATTCCCATCCACCACCCCCTCCCTCCCAATCTTCATTCCCCTCCACCAGCTCCTCCCTCCCCCTCTTCATTCCCATCCACCACCCCCTCCCTCCTTCTCTTCATACCCCGCCACCTCCTCCTCCCTCCCCCTCATCATTCTCCTCCACCACCCCCTCCCCCTCCCTCTTCATTCCCAGCCACCTTCCCCTCCCTCCCCCTCTTCATTCCCATCCACCTCCCCTCCCTCCTTCTTTTCATTCCCCTCCACCTCCCCCTCCCTCCCCCTCTTCTTTCTCCTCCACCACAGCTCCCTCACCCTCTTCATTCCCCTCCACCACCCGCTCCCTCCCGCTCTTCATTCCCCTCCACCACCCCCTCGCTCCCAATCATCATACCCATTATCCACCTCCCCTCCCCCTCTTCATTCCCATCCACCACCCCTTCCACCCCCTCTTCATTCCCATCGACCTCCCCCTCCCACCCCCTCTTCATTCCCCTCCACCACACCCTCCCTCCCCTCTTCATTCATCTTAACCTCCCCCTCCCTCCCTCATCATTCCCCTCCATCACACCCTCCCTCCCCCACTTCATTCCCCTACACGTTCCCGTCACTCCCCCTCTTCATTCCCCTCCACCTCCCCTCCCTCCCCCTCTTCATTCCCCTCCACCTCCCCCTCCCTCCCCCACTTCTTTCTCCTCCACCCCCCTGCCTACCCCTCTTCATTCCCATCAACCACCCCTCCCTCCCCCTTTGCATTCCCATCCACCTCCCCCTCCCAACCCCTCTTCATTCAACTCCACCACCCCCTCCCTCCCCTCTTAATTCGCTTCAAACTCCCCCTCCCTCCCCTCTTCATTCCCCTCCACCACACCCTCCCTCCCCCTCTTCATTCCCCTCCACGTCCCCGTCCCTCCACTCCTCATTCCCCTCCATCACCCCATCCCACCCCTCTTCATTCCCCTCCACGACCCCCTCCCTCCCTCTCTTCATTCCACTCCACCATCCCCTCCCTCCCCCTCTTCTTTCTCCTCGACCACCCCCTCCCTCCCCATCTTCTTTACCATCCACCTCCCCTCCCTGCTCCTCTTCATTCCCATCCTCCACCCCCTCCCTCCTTCTCTTCATACCCCTCCACCTCCTCCTCCCTCCCCCTCATCATTCTCCTCCACCTACCCCTCCCTCACCCTCTTCATTCCCTTCCACCATCCCCTCCCGCCCCCTCTTCATTCCCATCCACCAATCCTCCCTCCTTCTTTTCATTCCCCTCCAACTCCCCCTCCCTCCCCCTCTTCATTCTCCTCCACCACCCACTCCCTCACCCTCTTCATTCCCCTCCTCCACCCCCTCCACCCCCCCTCTTCATTCCCATCCACCACCCCCTTCCTCCCCCTCTTCATTCCCGTCGACCGCCCCCTCCCACCCCCTCTTCGTTCCCCTCCACCACCCCCTCCCTCCCCCTCTTCATTCTTCTTAACCTCCCCTCCCGCCCCTCTTCATTCCCGTCCACCACCCCTCCCTCCCCACTTCATTCCCCTACACGTTCCCGTCACTCCCCCTCTTCATTCCCCTCCAGATCCCCCTCCCTCCCACTCTTCATTCTCCACAACCTCCAACTCCCTCCCCCTCTTCTTTCTCCTTCGCCACCCCCTCTCTCCCCCTCTTCATTCCCCTCCATCACCCCATCCCACCCGTCTTCATTCCCCTCCACCACCCCCTGCCTCCCCATCTTCATTCCCCTCCACCACCTCCTCCCTCCCTCTCTTCATTCCCTTCCACCACCTCCTCCCTCCTTCTCTTCATTCCCCTCCACCTCTTCCTCCCTCCCCCTCATCATTTACCTCCACCACTCCTTCCTCCCCCTCTTCATTCCCCTCCACCACCCCCCCCCCCCCTCCACCACCCCCTCCCTTGGTCTCTTCATTCCCCTCCACCTCCGCTCCCCCTCTTCATTCTCTCCAAGACCCCCTCACTCCCCCTCTTCATTCCCCTCCAGCTCCCCTACCTCCCGCTATTCATTCCCCTCCACCACCCCCTCCGTCCCTCTCTTCATTCCCCTCCAAAACCCCCTCCCTCCCAATCTTCATTTCCATCCTCCAAACCCTCCCTCCCATTCTTCATTCCTCTCCACCACCCACTCCCTCCGCATCTTCATTCACATCCACCACCCCCTCCCTCCCCCTCTTCATTCCCCACCACAACCCCCACACTCCCCCCTTCATTCCCATCCACCACCTCCTCCCTCCCCATCTTCATTCCCCTCCACCACCCCTCCCTCCCCTTCTTCATTCCCTTCCTCCACCCCCTCCCTCCCTCTCTTCATTCCCCTCAACCACCCCCTCCCTCCCCCTCTGCATTCCCCACCTCCCCCTCACTCCCCCTCCCTCCCCCTCTCCATTCCCCTCCACACCCCCTCCCTCCCCCTCTTCATTCCCCACCTCCCCCTCACTCCCCCTCCCTCCCCCTCTTCATTCCCCTCCCCACTCCCTCCCCTCACCCACACCTCTCCCGCACTCCCCTCCAGCAGAACCCTCCCCATCCCAATCCACTCCCACTCCCCTCCCACACCCCCGAACACCCCTCCTCTTCCCCACTCCATTCCCCCACTCCCTTCCCTCTCCGACCCCTCGCCTCACTCCTCTCCCCACTCCCCTCCCTCACTCCCCTCCCTCACCAACCCTTACCCCCCAACCCTTACACCCAACCCCTCCCTCACTCCTCTCCCCATCTCCCCTCCCTCACTCTCCTCCCCCAACCCTTCCCTCACTCCCCTCCCCAACTCCCCTCCCCAACACACCTCTCCCACTCCCCTCCCCCACTCTTCTGCCAATCCCACCACTTCTCCCCCACTCTGCCACACTCCCTACCCCCAACCTTTCCCACAAACCCCTCCTCAGACTCCTCTCCCGCCCAAACTCAACCCCTCCCTCCACTCCCCTCCCCTGCTCCCCTCCCCAATTCCCTCCCCTAACCCCCAACTCTCCCCTCCCACACTCCTCTCCATCACTCCCATCTTTGCTCTCTCACTTTCCTCCTAATATCCTTCCCACATCTCCCTCCCCCACCCCTGCCACATCCCCTACTCCCTCACTCTCATCCTCCACTCCATTCCACTCTCCCCTCTCCCAATCCCACTCACCCTCCCCCAATCTCACTCCCCTCCCCCAAACCCACTCACCCTCCCTCAAACCCACTCCCCTTCCCCAATCCCACTCACCATCCCCCAATCCCACTCCCCTCCCCCAATTCCACTCATCCTCCCCCATCTCACTCACCCTCCCCCAATCCCACTCACCCTCTCCCACTCCACACCCCCACTCCCCTCCCCTACCTCCCTCCCTCACCCAATTTCACACCTATCTCACCACTTCCCTCCCTTCCCCACGCCCCTCATGACTCCCCTCCCCCTTTCCACTACTCCAATTCACACATCCACTCCCCTAATCCTCCTCACTCACCTCCACCTCCCCTCTCCCATTCCTCTCTCCACTCTCCTCACCCACTCCCCAGTCCCTCAGCCCCCTCCCCCACTCCCCTCCCATTCCCTCGCCCCACCCCCATTCCCTTTCCCCTATCCTCCCCAACACCCCATCACCTACACCGTCCCCTCTCCTCCCCAACAACCCACCCACTTCCCCCTCCCCTCTCCTGCCCAACACCCCCTCCCCCTCAACTCCCCTCCCCGACTCCCCTCTCCTCTCCCCTCCCCCTCCCCACTACCCTCCCCCATTCCCTTCCCCTCCCCCACTCCCCACCACCACGCCCTTCCCCTTCCCCATGCCCACTCTATTCCCCCACTCCCTTCCGTCTCCCCTTCCCCATTCCCCCTTCCCTCTTCCCCTCCCCAATCCCCTCCACAACACCCACCCCCTACTTCTCATCGGCCTCCCCCACTCCCCTCCGCCACTCCCATCTTTCACTACCCTCCCCAACTACCCTCCCCTACTACCCTCCACCACTGCCCTACACCTCCCCCACTACCCTCCTCGAGTCCCCTTCACCACTGCCCTGTCCACTCGCCTCCTTTCCCCAATCCACTCCCCTCTCCCCTCCCCACCACACTCTGCACACTCACTTGTGTCTCCCACTTCCCTCCCCTTCCCACTCACCTACTCACCCTCCCCTGCCCCACTCCCCTTCCCGTCCCACATCCCCCTCCCCCACTCGCCTCCCCCACTCCCTTCCCCCAGTCCCTCTTCCCCTCCATCTCCCCCACTCCAAGCCCCCATTCCCCACCCCCTCCCCACTCCACCACTTTCCTCCCTCACTCCCATCCGCTACTAGACTCCCCACTCCTCTCTCCTCCCCTACACCCCTTCACTCACCACCCTCTCCCCCTCACATACCCTCTCTCTCACCCTCACATCCCCTCTCCCTCCACACAACCCTCCCTCTTCCCCACTCACCCTCCCCCACTCCCCTAACTCCCCTCCCCGTTCCCTGCACCCCATCCCACTGCCCTCCCTTATTTCCTTCCTGCTCCCCCTCTGCCACTCCCATCCCCCTCCCCGCCCTTCCCCCTCCCTTCCCACTCTATTCCCCCACTCCCTTCCATCTCCCCTTCCCCCTTCCGCCCTACCCCCTCCCCAATCCCCTCCACAACACCCACCCCCTACTTCTCATCGGCCTCCCCCACTCCTCTCCGCCATTCCCATCTTTCACTACCCTCCCCCACTACCCTCACCCACTAAACTCCACCACTACACTCCACCACTACCCTACACTTCCCCCACTACCCTCCACGAGTCCCCTTCTCCACTGCCCTGTCCACTCCACTCCTTCCCCCACTCCACTCCCCTCCCCTCCTCCTCCCCACCACACACTGCACACTCACTCCCATCTCCCACTTTTCTACGCCTCCCCTGCGCAGTCCCCTCCCCCACTCCCCTCCCCAACCCCCTGCAGTCCACTCCCACGATCTCCACTCTCCTCCCGCACTCGCATCCTCCATTCCAGTTCCCACTCCTCTCTCCCCTCCCCTATACCACCCACTCACCACCCTCTCCCCCTCACTCTCCCTCTCCCTCCCCACTACCCTCCCACAATCCCACTCACCCTCCCCCACTCTCCCTCCCCCGTGCCCCTTCTGCTCTGCCCTCCCCCTCCCCCACGCCCCATCCCCAACCCCTTCCCCCACACCTTACCCCCAGTCCCTTTAACCCTCCCCTCCCCCTTCCCCCTCACGCAACACCCCCTCCTACACTCCCCAGCACATCCCCCACTCCTCTTCTGCCTCCCTTCCCCTACCCCCAACCTCCACTCCCCTCCCCCCACTCCCCTCCCCCACTGCCCACCCCCATTCCACTCCCCACACCCCTCCCTCCTCCTCTCCCATCTCCCACACCCCTTCCCCTCCCCCACTCCCCTCCCACACTTCCGTCCCCTATTACCCCTCCCCGAACCCCTCTCCTTCACTTCTTCACCGCTCCCCCCCCCTCCTTCACTCCGCTTCACCACTCCCACACTCTCCTCCCTCACTCCCATCCTCCACTCCACTCCCAACTCCACTCTCCCCTACCCTACACTTCCCACTCACCTCCTTCTGCCCTCACACTCCTTCTCCTTCCCCACTCCAATCCCCCGAATCCCACTGCCCCTCTCCCACTCACATCACACTCCCCTCCCTCACTCCCTTCTCCACTCCGGCACTCCCCTCCCTCACTCCCCTTCTCAAATCTCCTCCCTCACTCCCATCCTTCACTCCCATCCTTCACTCCCCTCCCCACTCCCCTCCCCACAACCCTCACCCACTCCGCTCACCCCTCCCCCACTCCTCACTCTCCACTCCCCTCCCCCACTCGCCTATCTGCCTCGCCCACTCCGTCTCCCCCACTTCCCTCCACAACTCCCACTCCCTCACTCCCCTCCCGACTCCCCTCCCCACCACCCACCCCCACTCCTCTCGCACAATCCGCTCACCCCTACCCCACTCCTCACTCCCCACTTCCCTCCCCAACTCCGCACTCCTCACTCCCCTCAATCACTACCCTCCCTAACACCTCTCGACCTCTCCCTCCCCACTCCCCTCCAGCACACAACACGCCCCTCCCCCACTCCCCACCCACTCCCCACCACCTCCCCACTCCCCCACTCCCCACTCCCTTCCCCCACTCCCCACTCCCCTCCCGCAAACCCCACTCCCCACTTCACTCTCCACTCCCCCCTCCCCCACTCCCCACTCGGCTCTCCCCACTCCACTCCTCACATCCGCACTCCCCTCCCCCACACCCCACTCCTCACTCCTCACTCCACACTCCACTCCACACTCCCCCATTCCCCTCCCCCACTCCCCTCCCCCACTCCCCCACTCCCCTCCCCCACTTCCCACTCTCCCACTCCCCACTCCTCACTCCCCACTCCCCGACTTCTCATTCCCCAGTACCCCACTCACTTCTCCCGCACACCCCACTCCTCACTCACCACTGCACTCCCCACTCCTCACTCCCCTCCCCCACTCCTCTACGCACCTACCACTCCCCTCCCCAACTACCCACTCCCCAATCCCCTCCCCCACTCCTCTCTCCCCTCCCCCACTCCTCACTCCAATCCAATAAACCCCACTCCCCTCCCACCAACCCCAAACCCCTCACACACACACCACTCCCCTCACCCACTCCCCACCCCCACTCAACTCCACACTCCCCCATTCCCCTCCCCCACTCCCCCACTCCCCTCTCCCACTCCTCACTCCCCACTCCACTCCAAACACCCCGACTCCTCACTCCCCACTCCCCCACTCACCTCTCCCCCACTCCCCACTCCTCACTCACCACTCCACTCCCGACTCCTCACTCCCCTCCCCCTCTCCCCTCCCCCACTCACCACTCCCCCACTCCCCACTCCTCTCTCATCACTCCCCCACTCACCTCCCCCCACTCCCCACTTCTCACTCACCACTCCACTCCCCACTCCTCACTCCCCTCCCCCACTCCCCTCCCCCACGCCCTTCCCCCACTCACTACTCCTCACGACCCACTCAACTCGCCCACTCCCCCACTCCCCTCCCCCACTCCACACTCTCCCACTCCACACTCCTCACTCCACACTCCATGCCGCACTCCCCGACTCCTCACTCCCCACTCACCTCTCCCCCACTCCCCACTCCTCTCTCACCACTCCACACGCCACTCCTCACTCCCCTCCCCCACTCCCCTGACCCACTCACAACACCCCTCCCCAACTACCCACTCCCCAATCCCCTCCCCACTCCTCACTCCCCTCCCCTACTCCCCATCCTCACTCCCCGCTCCACTCCCCCACTCCCCACTCCCCTCCCCCACTCCCCAGTCCCCCCTCCACCCTCCCCACTCCCCTCGCACCAAACCCCATTCCACTCACCCACTCCCCACTCCCCTCACCCACTCCCCACACCCGTCCCCCACACCCCACTCCTCACTCCCCACTCAACTCCCCCACTCCCCACTACCCACTTCTCACTCCAGTTCCCCACTACCCACTTCTCACTCACCACTTAACTCCCCACTCCCCACTCCCCTCCCACTCTCCCCTCCCCCACTCCCCACTGCCCACTACTCACTCCCCACTCTACTCCTCACTCTCCACTCCCCTCACCCACTCCCCTCTCAACCATCCCTTCCACAACCCACTCCCCACTCCTCACTCCACTCCCCGCTCCCCACTCCTCTCTCCCCACATCACTCCCCACTACCCCACTGTCCACTCCTCACTCCCAACTCCACGCTCCCCTCTCTACTCCTCATTCACATCACGCACGCACCACTCCCATCCCCCACCCCCGCTCCCCACTCGACAATCCCCTCCCCAACTCCTCACTCCCCTCCCCCACTCCACACTCCCAACCCGCACATCACACTCCCCTCCATCACTCACGTCCCCCACCCCTCCCCCATTCCTCGCAACACTCCTCCACAGCCCACTCCACTCCCCCACTCCCCACTTCCCTCCCCCAGTCCTCACTCCACTCCCCGCTCCCCCACTCTCCACTCCCGAATCAATTCCCCCACTCCCCACTCCCCTATCCCGATATGCATCCCCGCCCCCACTCCCGTCTCTCTGGAAACAGACCTCGCCCCTGCTCCCGTCATTCTGGACACAGACCCCGCCCCCACTCCCGTCACTCTGGAAACAGACCCCGCCCCCACTCCCGTCACTCTGGAAACAGACCCCGCCCCTACTCCCGTCACTCTGGAAACAGAACCCGCCCCTACTCCCGTCACCCTGGACATAGACCCCGCCCCCACTCACGTCACTCTGGACACAGACTCCGCCCCTACTCCCGTCACTCTGGAAACAGACCCCGCCCCCACGCCCGTCACTCTGGAAACAGACCCCGCCCCTACTCCCGTCACCCTGGAAACAGACCCCGCCCCCACTCCCGTCACTCTGGACACAGACCCCGCCCCTACTCCCGCCACTCTGGAAACAGAACCCGCCCCCATTCCCGTCACCCTGGAAACGGACCCCGCCCCCAATCCCGTCACCCCCGAAACAGACCCCGCCCCTACTCCCATCACTCTGGAAACAGGCCCCCGCCCCCACTCCTGTCACACTGGAAACAGACCCCGCCCCCACACCGTCACCCTGGTAACAGACACCGCCCCCACTCCCGTCACCTTGGAAACAGACCCCGCCCCCACTCCCGTCGATCTGGAAACAGACTCCGCCCCACTCCCGTCAGCCTGGAAACAGACCCCGCCCCCAGTTGCCGTTACCTTGGAAACAGTCCCCGCCCCCACTCCCTTCACCCTGGAAACAGACACCGCCCCCTCTCCCGTCACTCTGGTAACAGACCCCGCCCCGATTCGCCATCAACTTGGAAACAGACCCCGCCCCCACTCCCGTCACCTTGGAAACAGACCCCGCCCCCTCTACCGTCACTCTGGTAACAGACCCCGCCCCCATTCGCCGTCACCTTGGAAACAGACCCCGCCCCCTCTCCCGTCACCCTGGTAACAGACACTGCCCCCACTCCCGTCACCCTGGAAACAGACCCCGCCCCCACTCAAGTCACTCTGGAAACAGACCCCGCCCACATTCGCCGTCACTCTGGAAATAGAACCCGCCCCCACTCCCCGTCTCCTTGGAAACATACCCCGCCCCCTCTCCCCATCACCCTGGAAACATACCCCGCCCCCACCTCGTCACACTGGAGACAGACCCCGCCCACATTCGCCGTCACTCTGGAAACAGACCCCGCCCCCACTCCCCAACACTTTGGGAACAGACCCCGCCGCCACTCCCCGTCACCCTGGAAACAGACACCGCCCCCACTCCCGTCACCCTGGAAACAGACCCCGCCCACACTTCCGTCACTCTGGAAACAGACCCCGCCCACATTCGCCGTCGCTCTGGAAACAGACCCCGCCCCCACTCCACGTCACTTTGGAAACTGACCCCGCCCCCACTCCCCGTCACCCTGGAAACATACCCCGCCCCCACCTCGTCACACTGGAAACAGACTCCGCCCTCCACGTCACCCTGGAAACAGACCACGCCCCCACACCTCCGTCACCCTGGAAACAGACCCAGCCCCCACCTCGTCAGACCGGAAACAGACCCCGCCCCCACTCCTCCGTCACCCTGGAAACAGGCCCCGCCCCCACTACCCCGTCACCGGGCAAACAGGCCCCGCCCCGCTCTGTGTCCATGTTGACAGGCCCCTCCCCTGCTCTGTCTCCATGGTGACAGTCCCCTCCCCCGCTCTGTCTCCATGGGGACAGTCCGCTCCCCCGCTCTGTCTCCATGGTGACAGGCCCCTCCCCCGCTCTATCTCCATGATGACACTCCCCTCCCCCGCTCTGTCTACATGGTAACAGACCCCTCCCCCGCTCTATCTCCATGGTGACAGGCCCCTCCCCCGTTCTGTCTCCATGGTGACAATCCCCTCCCCCGCTCTGTCTCCATGGTGACAGGCCCCTCCCCCGCTCTGTCTCCGTGGTGACAGGCCCCTCCCCCGCTTTGTCTCCATGGTGACAGGCCCCGCCCCCGCTCTGCCTCCATGATGACAGGCCCCTCCCCGCTCTGTCTCCGTGGAGACAGTCCCCTCCCCCGTTCTGCCTCCATGATGACAGGCCACTCCCCGATCTGTCTCTGTTGTGACAGGCCGCGCCTCCGCTCTGTCTCCATGGTGACAGGCCCCTCCCACGCTCTGTGTCCATGGTTAGAGGCCCCTCCCCCGCTCTGTCGCCATGGTGACAGGACCCTCCCCCTCCTCTGATTAGCGAATTAATTTAACAATTGTAGTAAAGGGATATTTCAGCACATTCTTCACCTGCTCTCTGAACTGAGTCTGGGTCACGGCGTAAATCGCAGTGTTTGTGGAGCAGCTCAGGAGCTGGAGCATGAAGGACAATTCCCGCAGAAACCCCGGGAGCATAACAGACCGATAACCCAAATAGAACATCCGGCTCCATATCGAATACGCCATTAACAGGGCCCACAACAGCATGAAATTCCCAGAGATAACTAACAGTAAAATGATGGATTTCCTTCGACTGTCCATCTCGGGGTCTCTGTGACTCTCCCCACTGCTGTGAGCCCGGAGTCTCCTGCGTCCTCTGCTGCTCACTAAAATGTGTCTGACGGTGAGAGCGTTGAGCAGCAGAATCAGCACAAATGGGATGACCGGGGTTAGAATGTTGTGGAGAAACTCGATTGTTCCCCAGACACGAGAATAATAAACATCCTCTGTTGCCCAACAAAACCAGGGATTGTTCACCAGCAAATACCAACCCGATAACATAAAATACCAGAAGATGTTCTTTAAACAGCTCAGCACACTCACTGTTCCCACAACCACAGCCGATGTTTTCTCACTGCAATATTTACTTTTAAGATTCTGACAACAAATGGCCACAAATCGATCAATGGTGAATGTGACGGTGAACCAGACAGAACAGTCTGTGACTGTGAAAAGCAGGACAGCGTGGATATTACACACGGGGATGGAATACAGGAACAGAAACTGTTCCCGATAAAGAATGGGAATGTGTCTGAATATCCAGGATAATGACCAACAGATCCGCCGCTGACATGGCCACCAGGTACCGAGTGACACATTTGGAGAGACCGCACTTTCCCCGAGACAGGATCCCAATCGTCAGCAAGTTAACTGAGTGGAAGAGAAATAAACAGAGAAATTATACATCAGACTGGAGCAAAGTTACCAATTTGATTGAGGACTGATTGAGATTTATAAATGTGTTCCTGTATCCAGGAATCCATGAATGATTGGACCTGAATGAACAAATGGGAAGATCTGTGATACAGTGGAAGACAGGAGCGATTAAATAATAAAAGGATGGTATTGAAATTGTTAAACTGAATGTTGATCATAATCCTCCCCCTCCCTCACTTCCCCATCTGGTTTAAAGAATTTTCCATCTCTAATCACTCCCAGATCTGATGCAGGGTCACCGACCTGAAACATTAAAGTCTGTTTCTTTCTCAAAACGTCCTGCCAGACCTGCAGAGTATTTCCAGCATTTTCTTTTCTTATTTCAGATTTCTAGCATCTGCAGCACTGTGGTCTGGTACAGAGAGTTAAATGTTGAACTGACTGAGAGACTCTGTCTGAATGCCTGTGGTGTGATCTGTGATCTGTGTGTGTGTGTCAGAGAGAGAGAGAGACAAAGAGGGTGTGTGCGTATTTGAGAGAATGTGTTTCAACAAGTGTGTGTGTGAGAGAGAATGTGTGTGTGTGTGTGTGTGTCTGTGAGAGTTCATGCGAGCGAGAGAGAGAGAGAGAAAGTGTGTCTGAGAGAGAAAGAGAACGTGTATGTGTGTGAGTGTCAGATAGACAGAGTGTGTGTGTGTATATATATATATATATATATAATTATATGCCTCAAGGTCTGGGCTGTGGTGTGTGTGTGTGTGTGTGTGTGTGTGTGTGTGTGTGTGTGTGTGTGTGTGTGTGCATATATATAAGTCAAAATGTCTGCGCCGTGGTGTGTGTGTGTGTGTGCATATATATAAGTCTCAGTGTCTGGGCTGTGGTGTGTGTGTGTGTGTGTGTGTGAGTGTGTGTGTGTGCATATTTATAAGTGTCAGTGTCTGGGCTGTGGGCTGTGGTGTGTGTGTGTGTGTGCATATAGATAGGTCTCAGTGTCTGGGCTGTGTTGTGTGTATGATTGTGTGTGATGTGTGTGTGTGTGTGCACGTATATAAGGCTCAGTATCTGGGCTGTGGTGTGTGTGTGTGCATATATATAAGTCTCAATGTCTGTGCTCTGGTGTTTGTGTTTGTGTGTGTATGCGTGTGCATATATATAAGTCTCAGTGACTGGGCTGTGGTGTGTGTGTTGGTGTCTGCGTGTGTTTGCGTGTGATTGTGTATGTGTGTGTCTGTGCATATATATATAAGTCTCAATATAAGGGCTGTGGTGTGTGTGTGTGTGTGTGTGAGTGTCTGTGTGTGGGTGTGTGTGTGTGTGCATACATATAAGTCTCAGGGTCTGGGCTGTGGTGTGTGTGTGTGTGGGTGGGTGTCTGTGTGTGAGTGTGTCTGTGTGTGTGTGTGGGTGTCTCTGTGTGGGTGTGTGTGTGTGTGTTTGTGTGTGTGTGCGCATATATATAAGTCTCAGTGACTGGGCTGTAGTTTGTGTGTGTGTACATATATATAAGTCTGACTGTCTGGGTTGTGGTGTGCGTGTGCGCTTGTGTGTGTGTGTGGGTGTCTGTGTGTGGGTGTGTGTGTGGGTGTGGGTGTGTGTGTGCAGACATATAAGTCTCAGTGTCTGGGCTGTGGTGTGTGTGTGTGTGTGTGGGTGTCTGTGTGTGGGTGTGTGTGTGTGTGTGTGGGTGTCTGTGTGTGGGTGTGTGTGTGTGTGTGTTTGCATATATAAAAGTCTCAGTGTCTGGGCTGTGGTGTGCGTGTGAGTGTGTGTGTGTGTGTGCATATATATAAGTCTCAGTGTCTGGGCTGTGGTGTGTGTGTGTGTGTGTGTGTGTGTGTGTGTCGGTGTGTGTGTGTGTGTCTGTGTGTGTGTGTGTGTGTATGTGGGTATCTGTGTGTGGGTGGGTGTGTGTATGTGTGTGTTTTTGTGTTTGTGTGTGTGCATATATATATAAGAATCAGTGTCTGGGCTGTGGTGTGTGTGTGTGTGTGTGTGTGTGCATATGGATAATTCACAATGTCTGGACTGTGGTGTGTTCGTGTGTGTGTGTGCATATATATAAGTCTCAGAATCTGGGCTGTGGTGTGTGTGCATATATATAAGTCTCAGTGTCTGGGCTGTAGTGAGTGTGTGATGTGTGTGTGCATATATATAAGTCTCAGAATCTGGGCTGTGGTGTGTGTGCAGATATATAAGTCTCAGTGTCTGGGCTGTAGTGTGTGTGTGTGTGCATATGGATAATTCACAATGTCTGGGCTGTGGTGTGTTTGCGTGTGTGTCTGTGCATAGAAATATATGTCTCAGTGTCTGGACTGTGCTGTGTGTGTGTGCAGATATATAAGTTTCAGGGTCTGGGCTGTGGTGTGTGTGTGTCTGTGTGTGCATAGAAATATATGTCTCAGTGTCTGGGCTGTGGTGTGCGTGTGTGTGTGCATAGAAATATATGTCTCAGTGCCTGGACTGTGGTGTGTGTGTGTGTGCAGATATATAAGTCTCAGTGTCGGGGCTGTGGTGTGTGTGTGTGAGTGTTTCTGTGTGCATAGAAATATATGTCTCAGTTTTCTGGGCTGTGGTGTGTGTTTGTGTGTGTGTGCATAAATATAAGTCTCAGCGTCTGGGCTGTGGTGTGTTTTTGTGTGTGTGTGTGTTTTTCTGTGCGTTTGTGTGTGTGTGTGTGTGTGCACATATATAAGTCTCAGAGTCTGGGCTGTGGTGTGTGTGTGTGTGTTTGTGTGTATGTGTGCATATATAAAAGTCTCAATGTCTGGGCTGTCGTGTGTGTGTTTGTGTGTGTGTGTGTGTGTGCATAGATATAAGTGTCAGTGTCTGGGCTGTGGTTTGTGTGTGTGTGTGTGTGTGTGTGTCTGTGTGTGGGTGTCTGTGTGCGCATACATCTAACTCTCAGGGTCTCGGCTGTGATGTATGTGTGTGTGTGTGTGTGTGTGTGTGTGTGTGTGTGTGTGTGTGTGTGTGTGCATATATATAAGTCTCAGTGTCTGGGCTGTAGTGTGTGTGTATGTGTATGCATATATATAAGTCTCAGTGTCTGGGCTGTGGTATGTGTGTGTGTATGTGTTTGTGTGTGCATATATATAAGTCTCAGTATCTGGGGTTTGGTGTGTGTGTTGGTGTCTGCGTGTGTTTGTGTGTGTGTGTGTGTGTGCAACATAAAAGTCTCAGTGTCTGGGCTGTGGTGTGTGTGTGTGTGTGGGTGTGTGTGTGTGTGTGTGTGGGTGTCTGTGTGTGTGTGTGTGTGTTTGTATGTGTGTGTTTGTGTGTGTGTGTGTGTGTGTGTGTGTGCATATATATAAGTCTCAGGTTCTGGGCTGTGGTGTGTGTGTGTGTGTCTGTGCATAGAAATATATGTCTCAGTGTCTGGACTGTGCTGTGTGTGTGTGCAGATATAGAAGTCTCAGGGTCTGGGCTGTGGTGTGTGTGTGTGTGTGTGCGTGTGTGTGCATATATATAAGTCTCAGTGTCTGGGCTGTGGTGTGTGTGTGTGTGTGTGTGTGTGTGTGTCGGTGTGTGTGTGTGTGTCTGTGTGTGTGTGTGTGTGTATGTGGGTATCTGTGTGTGGGTGGGTGTGTGTATGTGTGTGTTTTTGTGTTTGTGTGTGTGCATATATATATAAGAATCAGTGTCTGGGCTGTGGTGTGTGTGTGTGTGTGTGTGTGTGTGTGCATATGGATAATTCACAATGTCTGGACTGTGGTGTGTTCGTGTGTGTGTGTGCATATATATAAGTCTCAGAATCTGGGCTGTGGTGTGTGTGCATATATATAAGTCTCAGTGTCTGGGCTGTAGTGAGTGTGTGATGTGTGTGCATATATATAAGTCTCAGAATCTGGGCTGTGGTGTGTGTGCAGATATATAAGTCTCAGTGTCTGGGCTGTAGTGTGTGTGTGTGTGCATATGGATAATTCACAATGTCTGGGCTGTGGTGTGTTTGCGTGTGTGTGCATATATATAAGTGTCAGGTTCTGGGCTGTGGTGTGTGTGTGTGTGTGTGTCTGTGCATAGAAATATATGTCTCAGTGTCTGGACTGTGCTGTGTGTGTGTGCAGATATATAAGTTTCAGGGTCTGGGCTGTGGTGTGTGTGTGTCTGTGTGTGCATAGAAATATATGTCTCAGTGTCTGGGCTGTGGTGTGCGTGTGTGTGTGCATAGAAATATATGTCTCAGTGCCTGGACTGTGGTGTGTGTGTGTGTGCAGATATATAAGTCTCAGTGTCGGGGCTGTGGTGTGTGTGTGTGAGTGTTTCTGTGTGCATAGAAATATATGTCTCAGTTTTCTGGGCTGTGGTGTGTGTTTGTGTGTGTGTGCATAAATATAAGTCTCAGTTTTCTGGGCTGTGGTGTGTTTTTGTGTGTGTGTGTGTTTTTCTGTGCGTTTGTGTGTGTGTGTGTGTGTGCACATATATAAGTCTCAGAGTCTGGGCTGTGGTGTGTGTGTGTGTGTTTGTGTGTATGTGTGCATATATAAAAGTCTCAATGTCTGGGCTGTCGTGTGTGTGTTTGTGTGTGTGTGTGTGTGTGCATAGATATAAGTGTCAGTGTCTGGGCTGTGGTTTGTGTGTGTGTGTGTGTGTGTGTGTCTGTGTGTGGGTGTCTGTGTGCGCATACATCTAACTCTCAGGGTCTCGGCTGTGATGTATGTGTGTGTGTGTGTGTGTGTGTGTGTGTGTGTGTGTGCATATATATAAGTCTCAGTGTCTGGGCTGTAGTGTGTGTGTATGTGTATGCATATATATAAGTCTCAGTGTCTGGGCTGTGGTATGTGTGTGTGTATGTGTTTGTGTGTGCATATATATAAGTCTCAGTATCTGGGGTTTGGTGTGTGTGTTGGTGTCTGCGTGTGTTTGTGTGTGTGTGTGTGTGTGTGTGCAACATAAAAGTCTCAGTGTCTGGGCTGTGGTGTGTGTGTGTGTGTGGGTGTGTGTGTGTGTGTGTGTGGGTGTCTGTGTGTGTGTGTGTGTGTGTTTGTATGTGTGTGTTTGTGTGTGTGTGTGTGTGTGTGCATATATATAAGTCTCAGGTTCTGGGCTGTGGTGTGTGTGTGTGTGTCTGTGCATAGAAATATATGTCTCAGTGTCTGGACTGTGCTGTGTGTGTGTGCAGATATAGAAGTCTCAGGGTCTGGGCTGTGGTGTGTGTGTGTCTGTGTGTGCATAGAAATATATGTCTCAGTGTCTGGGCTGTGGTGTGTGTGTGTGTGTGTGTGTGCATAGAAATATGTGTCTCAGTGCCTGGACTGTGGTGTGTGTGTGTGCAGATATATAAGTCTCAGTGTCTGGGCTGTGGTGTGATGTGATTGTGCATGTATATAAGCCTCAGTGTCTGGGCTGTGGTGTGTGGGTTGTGTGTGTGTGTGCTTAAATAGAAGTCTCAGTGTCGGGGCTGTGGTGTGTGTGTGTGTGTGTGAGTGTGTGTGTGTGCATAGAAATATATGTTTCAGTTTTCTGGGCTGTGGTGTGTGTTTGTGTGTGTGTGTGTGTTTGTGTGTGTGTGCATAAATATAAGTCTCAGTGTCTGGGCTGTGGTGTGTGTTTGTGTGTGTGTGTGTTTTTCTGTGCGTTTGTGTGTGTGTGTGTGTGTGCACATATATAAGTCTCAGAGTCTGGGCTGTGGTGTGTTTCTGTGTGTGTGTGTGTTTGTGTGTATTTGTGCATATATATAAGTCTCAATGTCTGGGCTGTGGTGTGTGTGTTTGTGTGTGTGTGTGTGTGTGTGGGTGTATGTGTGCGCATACATCTAACTCTCAGGGTCACGGCTGTGATGTGCGTGTGTGTGTGCGTATTTGTGTGTGTGCATATATATAAGTCTCAGTGTCTGGGCTGTAGTGTGTGTGTGTGTGAGTATGTGTAAGCATATATATAAGTCTCAGTGTCTGGGCTGTGGTATGTGTGTGTGTGTGTGTTTGTGTGTGCATATATATAAGTCTCAGTATCTGGGGTGTGGTGTGTGTGTTGGTGTCTGCGTGTGTTTGTGTGTGTGCATACATATAAGTCTGGGCTGTGGTGTGTGTGTGTGTGTGTGGGTGTCTCTGTGTGGGTGTGTGTGTGTGGGGGGGTTTCTGTGTGTGGGTGTGTGTGTGTGTGCATATATATAAGTCTCAGTGTCTGGGCTGTGGTGTGTGTGTGTGTTTGTGTGTGTGTGTACATATATATAAGTCTCAGTGTCTGGGATGTGGTGTGTTTGTGTGTGTGTGTGGGTGTGCGCGTGTGCGTCTGTGTGTGTGGGTGATTGTGTGCGTGTGTGTGTGTGTGTGCTTATATATAAGTCTCAGTGTCTGGGAGGTGCTGTGTGTGTGTGTGTGTGGGTGTCTGTGTGTGTGTGTGAGTGTGTGTGTGTGTATGTGGGTATCTGTGTGTGGGTGGGTGTGTGTATGTGTGTGTTTTTGTGTTTGTGTGTGTGCATATATATAAGAATCAATGTCTGGGCTGTGGTGTGTGTGTGTGTGTGTGTGTGCGGGTGTCTGTGTGTGTGTGTGAGTGTGTGTGTGGGTGTCTTTGTGTGTGTGTGTGTGTGTGTGTTGTGTGTGTGTGTGTGCATATGGATCATTCACAATGTGTGGACTGTGGTGTGTGTGTGTGTGCATAGAAATAAGTCTCAGTGTCTGGGCTGTGCTGTGTGTGTGTGTGTGTGCATATGGATAATTCACAATGTCTGGACTGTGGTGTGTTCGTGTGTGTGTGTGTGTGTGCGGATATATAAGTCTCAGGGTCTGGGCTGTGGTGAGTGTGTGATGTGTGTGTGCATATATATAAGTCTCAGAATCTGGGCTGTGGTGTGTGTGCATATATATGAGTCTCAGTGTCTGGGCTGTCGTGTGTTTGTGTGTGTGTGCATATGGATAATTCACAATGTCTGGGCTGTGGTGTGTTTGCGTGTGTGTGCATATATATAAGTCTCGGGTTCTGGGCTGTGGTGTGTGTGTGTGTTTCTGTGCATAGAAATATATGTCTCAGTGTCTGGACTGTGCTGTGTTTGGGTGCAGATATATAAGTCTCAGGGTCTGGGCTATGGTGTGTGTGTGTCTGTGTGTGCATAGAAATATATGTCTCAGTGTCTGGGCTGTGGTGTGTGTCTGTGTGTGTGTGCATAGAAATATATGTCTCAGTGCCTGGACTGTGGTGTGTGTGTGTGCAGATATATAAGTCTCAGTGTCTGGGCCGTGGTGTGATGTGATTGTGCATGTATATAAGCCTCAGTGTCTGGGCTGTGGTGTGTGGGTTGTGTGTGTGTGTGCATAAATATAAGTCTCAGTGTCGGGGCTGTGGTGTGTGTGTGTGCGTGTGTGAGTGTGTGAGTGTGTGAGTGTGTGTGTGTGCATAGAAATATATGTCA
>NW_027141568.1:32500-40000 GCF_036365525.1 Heterodontus francisci
TGTGTGTTTGTGTGTGTGTGTGTGTGCATAGATATAAGTGTCAGTGTCTGGGCTGTGGTTTATGTGTGTGTGTGTGTGTGTGTGTGTGTGTGTGTGTGGGTGTCTGTGTGTGGGTGTCTGTGTGTGGGTGTCTGTGTGCGCATACATCTAACTCTCAGGGTCTCGGCTGTGATGTATGTGTGTGTGTGTGTGTGTGTGTGTGTGTGCATGTATATATAAGTCTCAGTGTCTGGGCTGTAGTGTGTGTGTGTGTGTATGTGTATGCATATATATAAGTCTCAGTGTCTCGGCTGTGGTATGTGTGTGTGTATGTGTTTTAGTGTGCATATATATGAGTTTCAGTATCTGGGGTTTGGTGTGTGTGTTGGTGTCTGCGTGTGTTTGTGTGTGTGTGTGTGCATACATATAAGTCTCAGTGTCTGGGCTGTGGTGTGTGTGTGTTTGTGTGTGAGTGTCTGTGTGTGGGTGTGTGTGTGTGTGGGTGGGTGTCTGTGTGTGTGTGTGTGTGTGTGTGTGTGTGTGTGTTTGTATGTGTGTGTTTGTGTGTGTGTGTGTGTGCATATAGATAAGTCTCAGTTTCTGGGCTGTGGTGTGTGTGTGTGTGTCTGTGCATAGAAATATATGTCTCAGTGTCTGGGCTGTGGTGTGTGTGTGTCTGTGTGTGCATCGAAATATATGTCTCAGTGTCTGGGCTGTGGTGTGTGTGTGTGTGTGTGTGTGTGTATAGAAATATGTGTCTCAGTGCCTGGACTGTGGTGTGATGTGATTGTGCATGTATATAAGCCTCAGTGTCTGGGCTGTGGTGTGATGTGATTGTGCCTGTATATAAGCCTCAGTGTCTGGGCTGTGGTGTGTGGGTTGTGTGTGTGTGTGCTTAAATAGAAGTCTCAGTGTCGGGGCTGTGGTGTGTGTGTGTGTGTATGTGTGAGTGTGTGTGTGTGCATAGAAATATATGTCTCAGTTTTCCGGGCTGTGGTGTGTGTTTGTGTGTGTGTGTGTGTGTTTGTGTGTGTGTGCATAAATATAAGTCTCAGTGTCTGGGCTGTGGTGTGTGTTTGTTTGTGTGTGTGTTTTTCTGTGCGTTTGTGTGTGTGTGTGTGTGCACATATATAAGTCTCAGAGTCTGGGCTGTAGTGTGCGTGTGTGTGTGTGTGTTTGTGTGTATGGGTGCATATATATAAGTCTCAATGTCTGGGCTGTGGTGTGTGTGTTTGTGTGTGTGTGTGTGTGGGTGTATGTGTGCGCATACATCTAACTCTCAGGGTCACGGCTGTGATGTGCGTGTGTGTGTGTGTATTTGTGTGTGTGTGTGTGCATATATATAAGTCTCAGTGTCTGGGCTGTAGTGTGTGTGTGTGTGTGTGTGTGTGTGTGTGTGTGTGCATATATATAAGTCTCAGTATCTGGGGTGTGGCGTGTGTGTTGGTGTCTGCGTGTGTTTGTGTGTGTGTGTGTGTGTGTGTGCATACATATAAGTCTCAGTGTCTGGGCTGTGGTGTGTGTGTGTGTGTGTGTGTGGGTGTCTCTGTGTGGGGGTGTGTGTGTGTGTGTGGGGGTGTCTGTGTGTGGGTGTGTGTGTGTGTGTGTGTGTGCATATATATAAGTCTCAGTGTCTGGGCTGTGGTGTGTGTGTGTGTTTGTGTGTGTGTACATATATATAAGTCTCAGTGTCTGTGATGTGGTGTGTGTGTGGGTGTGCGCGTGTGCGTCTGTGTGTGTGGGTGTTTGTGTGCGTGTGTGTGTGTGTGTGTGCATATATATAAGTCTCAGTGTCTGGGAGGTGGTGTGTGTGTGTGTGTGTGGGTTTCTGTGTGTGTGTGTGTTTTTGTGTTTGTGTGTGTGCATATATATAAGAATCAATGTCTGGGCTGTGGTGTGTGTGTGTGTGCGGGTGTCTGTGTGTGTGTGTGAGTGTGTGTGTGGGTGTCTTTGTGTGTGTGTGTGTGTGTTGTGTGTGTGTGTGTGCATATGGATCATTCACAATGTGTGGACTGTGGTGTGTGTGTGTGTGCATCGAAATAAGGCTCAGTGTCTTTGCTGTGGTGTGTGTGTGTGTGTGTGCATATGGATAATTTACAATGTCTGGACTGTGGTGTGTTCGTGTGTGTGTGTGCGGATATATAAGTCTCAGGGTCTGGGCTGTGGTGAGTGTGTGATGTGTGTGTGCATATATATAAGTCTCAGAATCTGGGCTGTGGTGTGTGTGCATATATATGAGTCTCAGTGTCTGGGCTGTCGTGTGTTTGTGTGTGTGTGCATATGGATAATTCACAATGTCTGGGCTGTGGTGTGTTTGCGTGTGTGTGCATATATATAAGTCTCGGGTTCTGGGCTGTGGTGTGTGTGTGTGTTTCTGTGCATAGAAATATATGTCTCAGTGTCTGGACTGTGCTGTGTTTGGGTGCAGATATATAAGTCTCAGGGTCTGGGCTATGGTGTGTGTGTGTCTGTGTGTGCATAGAAATATATACAAAGAAACAAAGAACAAAGAACAAAGATAATTACAGCACAGGAACAGGCCCTTCGGCCCTCCAAGCCTGCGCCGATCCAGATCCTCTCTCTAAACATGTCGCCTATTTTCTAAGGTTCTGTATCTCTTTTCTTCCTGCCCATTCATGTATCTGTCTAGATACATCTTAAAAGACTCCATCGTGCCCGCATCTACCACCTCCGCTGGCAATGCGTTCCAGGTGCCCACCACCCTCTGCGTAAAGAACTTTCCACGCATATCCCCCCTAAACTTTTCCCCTTTCACTTTGAACTCGTGTCCTCTAGTAATTGAAACCCCCACTCTGGGAAAAAGCCTCTTGCTATCCACCCTGTCTATACCTCTCATGATTTTGTACACCTCAATCAGGTCCCCCCTCAACCTCCGTCTTTCTAATGAAAATAATCCTAATCTGCTCAACCTCTCTTCATAGCTAGCGCCCTCCATACCAGGCAACATCTTGGTGAACCTCCTCTGCACCCTCTCCAAAGCATCCACATCCTTTTGATAATGTGGCGACCAGAACTGTACGCAGTATTCCAAATGTGGCCGAACCAAAGTCCTATACAACTGTAACATGACCTGCCAACTCTTGTACTCAATGCCCCGTCCGATGAAGGAAAGCATGCCGTATGCCTTCTTGACCACTCTATTTACCTGCGTTGCCACCTTCAGGGAACAGTGGACCTGAAACACCCAAATCTCTCTGGACATCAATTTTCCCCAGGACTTTTCCATTTACTGTATAGTTCACTCTTGAATTGGATCTTCCAAAATGCATCACCTCGCATTTGCCCTGATTGAACTCCATCTGCCATTTCTCTGCCCAACTCTCCAATCTATCTATATTCTGCTGTATTCTCTGACAGTCCCCTTCACTATCTGCTACTCCACCAATCTTAGTGTCGTCTGCAAATTTGCTAATCAGTCCACCTATACTTTCCTCCAAATCATTAATGTATATCACAAACAACAGTGGTTCCAGCACGGATCCCTGTGGAACACCACTGGTCACACGTCTCCATTTTGAGAAACTCCCTTCTACTGCTACTCTCTGTCTCCTGTTGCCCAGCCAGTTCTTTATCCATCTAGCTAGTACACCTTGGACCCCAAGCGCCTTCACTTTCTCCATCAGCCTGCCATGGGGAACCTTATCAAACGCCTTACTGAAGTCCATGTATATGACATCGACAGCCCTTCCCTCATCAATCAACTTTGTCACTTCCTCAAAGAATTCTATTAAGTTGGTAAGACATGACCTTCCCTGCACAAAACCATGTTGCCTATCACTGATGAGCCCATTTTCTTCCAAATGGGAATAGATCCTATCCCTCAGTATCTTCTCCAGCAGCTTCCCTACCACTGACGTCAGGCTCACCGGTCTATAATTACCTGGATTATCCCTGCTACCCTTCTTAAACAAGGGGACAACATTAGCAATTCTCCAGTCCTCCGGGACCTCACCCGTGTTTAAGGATGCTGCAAAGATATCTGTTAAGGCCCCAGCTATTTCCTCTCTCGCTTCCCTCAGTAACCTGGGATAGATCCCATCCGGACCTGGGGACTTGTCCACCTTAATGCCCTTTAGAATACCCAACACTTCCTCCCTCCTTATGCCGACTTGACCTAGAGTAATCAAACATCTGTTCCTAACCTCAACATCCGTCATGTCCCTCTCCTCGGTGAATACCGATGCAAAGTACTCATTTAGAATCTCACCCATTTTCTCTGAGTCCAAGCATAACATTCCTCCTTTGTCCTTTAGTGGGCCAATCCTTTCTCTAGTTACCCTCTTTCTCCTTATATATGAATAAAAGGCTTTGGGATTTTCCTTAACCCTGTTTGCTAAAGATATTTCATGACCCCTTTTAGCCCTCTTAATTCCTTGTTTCAGATTGGTCCTACATTCCCGATATTCTTTCAAAGCTTCGTCTTTCATCAGCCGCCTAGACCTTATGTATGCTTCCTTTTTCCTCTTAGCTAGTCTCACAATTTCACCTGTCATCCATGGTACCCTAATCTTGCCATTTCTATCCCTCATTTTCACAGGAACATGTCTCTCCTGCACGCTAATCAACCTCTCTTTAAAAGCCTCCCACATATCACATGTGGATTTACCTTCAAACAGCTGCTCCCAATCTACATTTCCCAGCTCCTGCCGAATTTTGGTGTAGTTGGCCTTCCCCCAATTTAGCACTCTCCCTTTTGGACCACTCTCGTCTTTGTCCATGAGTATTTTAAAGCTTACGGAATTGTGATCACTATTCCCAAAGTAGTCCCCTACTGAAACTTCAACAACCTGGCCGGGCTCATTCCCCAACACCAGGTCTAGTATGGCCCCTTCCCGAGTTGGACTATTTACATACTGCTCCAGAAAACCCTCCTGGATGCTCCTTACAAATTCTGCTCCATCTGGACCTCTAACACTAAGCGAATCCCAGTCAATGTTGGGAAAATTAAAATCTCCTATCACCACCACCCTGTTGCTCCTACATCTTTCCATAATCTGTTTACATATTTGTACCTCTATCTCACGCTCGCTGTTGGGAGGCCTGTAGTACAGCCCCAACATTGTTACCGCACCCTTCCTATTTCTGAGTTCTGTCCATATTGCCTCACTGCTCGAGTCCTCCATAGTGCCCTCCTTCAGCACAGCTGTGATATCCTCTTTGACCAGTAATGCAACTCCTCCACCCCTTTTACCTCCCTCTCTATCCCGCCTGAAGCATCGATATCCTGGGATATTTAGGTGCCAATCATGCCCTTCCCTCAACCAAGTCTCAGTAATAGCAATAACATCATACTCCCAGGTACTAATCCAAGCCCTAAGTTCATCTGCCTTACCTACTACACTTCTTGCATTAAGACAAATGCACCTCAGACCACCAGTCCCTTTATATTCATCATCTGCTCCCTGCCTGCTCTTCCCCTTAGTCACACTGACTTCATTATCTAGTTCCTTACAGGCTTTTGTTACTACCTCCTTACTGTCAACTGACCTCAATTGGTTCCCATCCCCCTGCCACATTAGTTTAAACCCTCCCCAACAGCGTTAGCAAAAGCACCTCCAAGGACATTGGTTCCAGTCCGGCCCAGGTGTAGACCGTCCAATTTGTAATAGTCCCACCTCCCCCAGAACCGGTCCCAATGTCCCAAAAATCTGAACCCCTCCTTCCTGCACCATCTCTCAAGCCACGCATTCATCCTGACTATTCTTTCATTTTTACTCTGACTATCACGTGGCACTGGTAGTAATCCTGAGATTACTACCTTTGAGGTCCTACTTTTTAACTTGGCTCCTAACTCCCTAAACTCTGCATGTAGGACCTCATCCCGTTTTTTACCTATATCATTAGTGCCTATGTGCACAATGACAACTGGCTGTTCACCCTCCCCCTTTAGAATGTTCTGCAGCCGATCTGAGACGTCCCTGACCCGTGCACCTGGGAGGCAACATACCATTCGGGAGCCTCGTTTTCGACCACAGAACCGCCTATCTACTCCCCTTACAATCGAATCCCCTACGACTATAGCCCTTCCACTCTTTTTCCCGCCCTTCGGACAGCAGAGCCAGCCACGGTGCCATGGACCTGGCTACTGCTGCCTTCCCCTGGTGAGCCATCTCCCTCAACAGTATCCAAAACGGTATACTTGTTTTGGAGGGAGATGACCGCAGGGGACTCCTGCGCTGCCTTCCTGCTCTTTCTCTGCCTTTTGGTCACCCATTCCCTTTCTCCCTCAGCAATCCTAATCTGCGGTGTGACCAATTCACTAAACGTGCTATCCACGACCTCCTCAGCATCGCGCATGCTCCAAAGTGAGTCCATCCGCAGCTCGAGAGCCGTCATGCGGTCTAACAAGAGCTGCAGCTGGACACACTTCCTGCACGTGAAGGAGTCAGGGTCATCAGCCATGTCCCTGAGCTCCCACATTGAGCAAGAGGAGCATGATACGGGTCTGAGATCTCCTGCCATTTTTAATCTTAAGTTTAAACTTAGTTAAATGAAAAAGGAACGAAAAGTTTTTACCAATCACAATAAAACCAGAGAAATCGAAAAAGCCTTACCTTATAAACACCCCACCGAGTCCTTTTTTTTGGTTAGAGGAGGAGGGCGGGTGGGAGACACTACAAGTGTGGTGTCTCGGGTTCAGAAACCGCCCAAATATATAGTGTTTTACTTACCCAGCAGCCCCCTGGCCCAGCAGCCCCCTGGCCTCCGCCGAAAAACAAAAGGAAATTAAATTTACTTTCAAACGGACTTTCCCAGCTGCTCACTCGCTCACACGCTGCTCCCGAAAAAGCTGCTGCACTGTCTCAGTGTCTGGGCTGTGGTGTGTGTGTGTGTGTGTGTGTGTGCATAGAAATATATGCCTCAGTGCCTGGACTGTGGTGTGTGTGTGTGCAGATATATAAGTATCAGTGTCTGGGCTGTGGTGTGATGTGATTGTGCATGTATATAAGCCTCAGTGTCTGGGCTGTGGTGTGTGGGTTGTGTGTGTGTGTGCATAAATATAAGTCTCAGTGCCGGGGCTGTGGTGTGTGTGTGTGTGTGTGTGAGTGTGTGAGTGTGTGTGTATAGAAATATATGTCACAGTTTTCTGCGCTGTGGTGTGTGTTTGTGTGTGTGTGTGTGTGTTATTTCTGTGCGTTTGTGTGTGTGTGTGTGTGCACATATATCAGTCTCAGAGTCTGTGCTGTGGTGTGTGTGTGTGTGTGTGTTTGTGTGTATATATATAAGTCTCAATGTCTGGGCTGTGGTGTGTGGGTTGTGTGTGTGTGTGCATAAATATAAGTCTCAGTGCCGGGGCTGTGGTGTGTGTGTGTGTGTGTGTGAGTGTGTGAGTGTGTGTGTATAGAAATATATGTCACAGTTTTCTGCGCTGTGGTGTGTGTTTGTGTGTGTGTGTGTGTGTGTGTTATTTCTGTGCGTTTGTGTGTGTGTGTGTGTGCACATATATCAGTCTCAGAGTCTGTGCTGTGGTGTGTGTGTGTGTGTGTGTTTGTGTGTATA
>NW_027141568.1:65000-77500 GCF_036365525.1 Heterodontus francisci
GCCTGGACTGTGGTGTGTGTGTGTGTGCAGATATATAAGTCTCAGTGTTTGGGCTGTGCTGTGATGTGATTGTGCATGTATATAAGCCTCAGTGTCTGGGCTGTGGTGTGTGGGTTGTGTGTGTGTGTGTGTGTGCATAAATATAAGTCTCAGTGTCTGGGCTGTGGTGTGTGTGTGTAAGTGTGTGTGTGTGCATAAATATAAGTCTCAGTGTCTGGGCTGTCTTGTGTGTGTTTGTGTGTGTGTGCATAGATATAAGTGTCAGTGTCTGGGCTGTGGTTTGTGTCTGTGTGTGTGTGTGTGTGGGTGTCTGTGTGTGGGTGTCTGTGAGCGCATACATCTAACTCTCAGGGTCTCGGCTGTGATGTATGTGTGTGTGTGTGTGTGTGTGTGTGTGTGTGTGTGTGTGTGTGTGTGTGTGCATATTTCTATAAGTCTCAGTGTCTGGGCTGCAGTGTGTGTGTGTGTATGTGTATGCATATATATAAGTCTCAGTGTCTGGGCTGTGGTATGTGTGTGTGTATGTGTTTGTGTGTGCATATATATAAGTGTCAGTATCTGGAGTTTGGTGTGTGTGTTGGTGTCTGCGTGTGTTTGTGTGTGTGTGTGTGTGTGTGTGTGTGCATACATATAAGTCTCAGTGTCTGGGTTGTGGTGTGTGTGTGTGTGTGTGGGTGTCTGTGTGTGGGTGTGTGTGTGTGTGTGTGGGTGTCTGTGTGTGTGTGTGTGTGTGTGTGTGTGTGTATGTATGTGTGTGTTTGTGTGTGTGTGCATATATATAAGTCTCAGGTTCTGGGCTGTGGGGTGTGTGTGTGTGTCTGTGCATAGAAATATATGTCTCAGTGTCTGGACTGTGCTGTGTGTGTGTGCAGATATATAAGTCTCAGGGTCTGGGCTGTGGTGTGTGTGTGTCTGTGTGTGCACAGAAATATATGTCTCAGTGTATGGGCTGTGGTGTGTGTGTGTGTGTGTGTGTGTGTGTGTGTGTGTGTGCATAGAAATATGTGTCTCAGTGCCTGGACTGTGGTGTGATGTGATTGTGCATGTATATAAGCCTCAGTGTCTGGGCTGTGGTGTGTGGGTTGTGTGTGTGTGTGTGCTTAAATATATGTCTCAGTTTTCTGGGCTGTGGTGTGTGTTTGTGTGTGTGTTTGTGTGTGTGTGCATAAATATAAGTCTCAGTGTCTGGGCTGTGGTGTGTGTTTGTGTGTGTGTGTGTTTTTCTGTGCGTTTGTGTGTGTGTGTGTGTGTGTGCACATATATAAGTCTCAGAATCTGGGCTGTGGTGTGTGTGTGTGCGTGTGTGTTTGTGTGTATGTGTGCATATATATAAGCCTCAATGTCTGGGCTGTGGTGTGTGTGTTTGTGTGTGTGTGTGGGTGTATGTGTGCGCATACATCTAACTCTCAGGGTCACGGATGTGATGTGCGTGTGTGTGGGTGTATTTGTGTGTGTGTGTGTGCATATATATAAGTCTCAGTGTCTGGGCTGTAGTGTGTGTGCGTGTGTCTGTGTGTGTGTGTGAGTGTGTGTGTGTGGGTGTCTTTGTGTGGGTGTGTGTGTGTTGTGTGTGTGTGTGTGTGTGTGCATATGGATAATTCACAATGTCTGGGCTGTGGTGTGTGTGTGCGGATACATAAGTCTCAGAATCTGGGCTGTGGTGTGTGTGCATATATATAAGTCTCAGTGTCTGGGCTGTAGTGAGTGTTTGATGTGTGTGTGCATATATATAAGTCTCAGAATCTGGGCTGTGGTGTGTGTGCAGATATATAAGTCTCAGTGTCTGGGCTGTAGTGTGTGTGTGTGTGCATATGGATAATTCACAATGTCTGGGCTGTGGTGTGTTTGCGTGTGTGTGCAAATATATAAGTCTCAGGTTCTGGGCTGTGGTGTGTGTGTGTGTGTGTCTGTGCATAGAAATATATGTCTCAGTGTCTGGACTGTGCTGTGTGTGTGTGCAGATATATAAGTTTCAGGGTCTGGGCTGTGGTGTGTGTGTGTCTGTGTGTGCATAGAAATATATGTCTCAGTGTCTGGGCTGTGGTGTGTGTGTGTGTGCATTGAAATATATGTCTCAGTGCCTGGACTGTGGTGTGTGTGTGTGTGCAGATATATAAGTCTCAGTGTTTGGGCTGTGGTGTGATGTGATTGTGCATGTATATAAGCCTCAGTGTCTGGGCTGTGATGTGTGGGTTGTGTGTGTGTGTGTGTGCATAAATATAAGTCTCAGTGTCGGGGCTGTGGTGTGTGTGTGTGCATAGAAATATATGTCTCAGTTTTCTGGGCTGTGGTGTGTGTTTGTGTGTGTGTGCATAAATATAAGTCTCAGCGTCTGGGCTGTGGTGTGTTTTTGTGTGTGTGTGTTTTTTCTGTGCGTTTGTGTGTGTGTGTGTGCACATATATAAGTCTCAGAGTCTGGGCTGTGGTGTGTGTGTGTGTGTTTGTGTGTATGTGTGCATATATATAATTCTCAATGTCTGGGCTGTCGTGTGTGTGTTTGTGTGTGTGTGTGTGTGCATAGATATAAGTGTCAGTGTCTGGGCTGTGGTTTATGTGTGTGTGTGTGTGTGTGTGTGTGGGTGTCTGTGTGTGGGTGTCTGTGTGTGGGTGTCTGTGTGCGCATACATCTAACTCTCAGGGTCTCGGCTGTGATGTATGTGTGTGTGTGTGTGTGTGTGTGTGTGTGTGTGTGTGCATGTATATATAAGTCTCAGTGTCTGGGCTGTAGTGTGTGTGTGTGTGTATGTGTATGCATATATATAAGTCTCAGTGTCTCGGCTGTGGTATGTGTGTGTGTATGTGTTTGTGTGTGCATATATATGAGTTTCAGTATCTGGGGTTTGGTGTGTGTGTTGGTGTCTGCGTGTGTTTGTGTGTGTGTGTGTGCATACATATAAGTCTCAGTGTCTGGGCTGTGGTGTGTGTGTGTTTGTGTGTGAGTGTCTGTGTGTGGGTGGGTGTGTGTGTGGGTGGGTGTCTGTGTGTGTGTGTGTGTGTGTGTGTGTGTTTGTATGTGTGTGTTTGTGTGTGTGTGTGTGTGCATATAGATAAGTCTCAGTTTCTGGGCTGTGGTGTGTGTGTGTGTGTCTGTGCATAGAAATATATGTCTCAGTGTCTGGACTGTGCTGTGTGTGTGTTCAGATATATAAGTCTCAGGGTCTGGGCTGTGGTGTGTGTGTGTCTGTGTGTGCATCGAAATATATGTCTCAGTGTCTGGGCTGTGGTGTGTGTGTGTGTGTGTGTGTGTGTGTGTGCATAGAAATATGTGTCTCAGTGCCTGGACTGTGGTGTGATGTGATTGTGCATGTATATAAGCCTCAGTGTCTGGGCTGTGGTGTGATGTGATTGTGCCTGTATATAAGCCTCAGTGTCTGGGCTGTGGTGTGTGGGTTGTGTGTGTGTGTGCTTAAATAGAAGTCTCAGTGTCGGGGCTGTGGTGTGTGTGTGTGTGTGTATGTGTGAGTGTGTGTGTGTGCATAGAAATATATGTCTCAGTTTTCCGGGCTGTGGTGTGTGTTTGTGTGTGTGTGTGTGTGTGTGTGTTTGTGTGTGTGTGCATAAATATAAGTCTCAGTGTCTGGGCTGTGGTGTGTGTTTGTTTGTGTGTGTGTTTTTCTGTGCGTTTGTGTGTGTGTGTGTGTGCACATATATAAGTCTCAGAGTCTGGGCTGTAGTGTGCGTGTGTGTGTGTGTGTTTGTGTGTATGGGTGCATATATATAAGTCTCAATGTCTGGGCTGTGGTGTGTGTGTTTGTGTGTGTGTGTGTGTGGGTGTATGTGTGCGCATACATCTAACTCTCAGGGTCACGGCTGTGATGTGCGTGTGTGTGTGTGTATTTGTGTGTGTGTGTGTGCATATATATAAGTCTCAGTGTCTGGGCTGTAGTGTGTGTGTGTGTGTGTGTGTGTGTGTGTGTGTGTGTGTGTGCATATATATAAGTATCAGTATCTGGGGTGTGGCGTGTGTGTTGGTGTCTGCGTGTGTTTGTGTGTGTGTGTGTGTGTGTGTGTGCATACATATAAGTCTCAGTGTCTGGGCTGTGGTGTGTGTGTGTGTGTGTGTGTGGGTGTCTCTGTGTGGGGGTGTGTGTGTGTGTGTGGGGGTGTCTGTGTGTGGGTGTGTGTGTGTGTGTGTGTGCATATATATAAGTCTCAGTGTCTGGGCTGTGGTGTGTGTGTGTGTTTGTGTGTGTGTACATATATATAAGTCTCAGTGTCTGTGATGTGGTGTGTGTGTGGGTGTGCGCGTGTGCGTCTGTGTGTGTGGGTGTTTGTGTGCGTGTGTGTGTGTGTGTGTGCATATATATAAGTCTCAGTGTCTGGGAGGTGGTGTGTGTGTGTGTGTGTGGGTTTCTGTGTGTGTGTGTGTTTTTGTGTTTGTGTGTGTGCATATATATAAGAATCAATGTCTGGGCTGTGGTGTGTGTGTGTGTGCGGGTGTCTGTGTGTGTGTGTGAGTGTGTGTGTGGGTGTCTTTGTGTGTGTGTGTGTGTGTTGTGTGTGTGTGTGTGTGCATATGGATCATTCACAATGTGTGGACTGTGGTGTGTGTGTGTGTGCATCGAAATAAGGCTCAGTGTCTTTGCTGTGGTGTGTGTGTGTGTGTGTGCATATGGATAATTTACAATGTCTGGACTGTGGTGTGTTCGTGTGTGTGTGTGCGGATATATAAGTCTCAGGGTCTGGGCTGTGGTGAGTGTGTGATGTGTGTGTGCATATATATAAGTCTCAGAATCTGGGCTGTGGTGTGTGTGCATATATATGAGTCTCAGTGTCTGGGCTGTCGTGTGTTTGTGTGTGTGTGCATATGGATAATTCACAATGTCTGGGCTGTGGTGTGTTTGCGTGTGTGTGCATATATATAAGTCTCGGGTTCTGGGCTGTGGTGTGTGTGTGTGTTTCTGTGCATAGAAATATATGTCTCAGTGTCTGGACTGTGCTGTGTTTGGGTGCAGATATATAAGTCTCAGGGTCTGGGCTATGGTGTGTGTGTGTCTGTGTGTGCATAGAAATATATACAAAGAAACAAAGAACAAAGAACAAAGATAATTACAGCACAGGAACAGGCCCTTCGGCCCTCCAAGCCTGCGCCGATCCAGATCCTCTCTCTAAACATGTCGCCTATTTTCTAAGGTTCTGTATCTCTTTTCTTCCTGCCCATTCATGTATCTGTCTAGATACATCTTAAAAGACTCCATCGTGCCCGCATCTACCACCTCCGCTGGCAATGCGTTCCAGGTGCCCACCACCCTCTGCGTAAAGAACTTTCCACGCATATCCCCCCTAAACTTTTCCCCTTTCACTTTGAACTCGTGTCCTCTAGTAATTGAAACCCCCACTCTGGGAAAAAGCCTCTTGCTATCCACCCTGTCTATACCTCTCATGATTTTGTACACCTCAATCAGGTCCCCCCTCAACCTCCGTCTTTCTAATGAAAATAATCCTAATCTGCTCAACCTCTCTTCATAGCTAGCGCCCTCCATACCAGGCAACATCTTGGTGAACCTCCTCTGCACCCTCTCCAAAGCATCCACATCCTTTTGATAATGTGGCGACCAGAACTGTACGCAGTATTCCAAATGTGGCCGAACCAAAGTCCTATACAACTGTAACATGACCTGCCAACTCTTGTACTCAATGCCCCGTCCGATGAAGGAAAGCATGCCGTATGCCTTCTTGACCACTCTATTTACCTGCGTTGCCACCTTCAGGGAACAGTGGACCTGAAACACCCAAATCTCTCTGGACATCAATTTTCCCCAGGACTTTTCCATTTACTGTATAGTTCACTCTTGAATTGGATCTTCCAAAATGCATCACCTCGCATTTGCCCTGATTGAACTCCATCTGCCATTTCTCTGCCCAACTCTCCAATCTATCTATATTCTGCTGTATTCTCTGACAGTCCCCTTCACTATCTGCTACTCCACCAATCTTAGTGTCGTCTGCAAATTTGCTAATCAGTCCACCTATACTTTCCTCCAAATCATTAATGTATATCACAAACAACAGTGGTTCCAGCACGGATCCCTGTGGAACACCACTGGTCACACGTCTCCATTTTGAGAAACTCCCTTCTACTGCTACTCTCTGTCTCCTGTTGCCCAGCCAGTTCTTTATCCATCTAGCTAGTACACCTTGGACCCCAAGCGCCTTCACTTTCTCCATCAGCCTGCCATGGGGAACCTTATCAAACGCCTTACTGAAGTCCATGTATATGACATCGACAGCCCTTCCCTCATCAATCAACTTTGTCACTTCCTCAAAGAATTCTATTAAGTTGGTAAGACATGACCTTCCCTGCACAAAACCATGTTGCCTATCACTGATGAGCCCATTTTCTTCCAAATGGGAATAGATCCTATCCCTCAGTATCTTCTCCAGCAGCTTCCCTACCACTGACGTCAGGCTCACCGGTCTATAATTACCTGGATTATCCCTGCTACCCTTCTTAAACAAGGGGACAACATTAGCAATTCTCCAGTCCTCCGGGACCTCACCCGTGTTTAAGGATGCTGCAAAGATATCTGTTAAGGCCCCAGCTATTTCCTCTCTCGCTTCCCTCAGTAACCTGGGATAGATCCCATCCGGACCTGGGGACTTGTCCACCTTAATGCCCTTTAGAATACCCAACACTTCCTCCCTCCTTATGCCGACTTGACCTAGAGTAATCAAACATCTGTTCCTAACCTCAACATCCGTCATGTCCCTCTCCTCGGTGAATACCGATGCAAAGTACTCATTTAGAATCTCACCCATTTTCTCTGAGTCCAAGCATAACATTCCTCCTTTGTCCTTTAGTGGGCCAATCCTTTCTCTAGTTACCCTCTTTCTCCTTATATATGAATAAAAGGCTTTGGGATTTTCCTTAACCCTGTTTGCTAAAGATATTTCATGACCCCTTTTAGCCCTCTTAATTCCTCGTTTCAGATTGGTCCTACATTCCCGATATTCTTTCAAAGCTTCGTCTTTCATCAGCCGCCTAGACCTTATGTATGCTTCCTTTTTCCTCTTAGCTAGTCTCACAATTTCACCTGTCATCCATGGTACCCTAATCTTGCCATTTCTATCCCTCATTTTCACAGGAACATGTCTCTCCTGCACGCTAATCAACCTCTCTTTAAAAGCCTCCCACATATCACATGTGGATTTACCTTCAAACAGCTGCTCCCAATCTACATTTCCCAGCTCCTGCCGAATTTTGGTGTAGTTGGCCTTCCCCCAATTTAGCACTCTCCCTTTTGGACCACTCTCGTCTTTGTCCATGAGTATTTTAAAGCTTACGGAATTGTGATCACTATTCCCAAAGTAGTCCCCTACTGAAACTTCAACAACCTGGCCGGGCTCATTCCCCAACACCAGGTCTAGTATGGCCCCTTCCCGAGTTGGACTATTTACATACTGCTCCAGAAAACCCTCCTGGATGCTCCTTACAAATTCTGCTCCATCTGGACCTCTAACACTAAGCGAATCCCAGTCAATGTTGGGAAAATTAAAATCTCCTATCACCACCACCCTGTTGCTCCTACATCTTTCCATAATCTGTTTACATATTTGTACCTCTATCTCACGCTCGCTGTTGGGAGGCCTGTAGTACAGCCCCAACATTGTTACCGCACCCTTCCTATTTCTGAGTTCTGTCCATATTGCCTCACTGCTCGAGTCCTCCATAGTGCCCTCCTTCAGCACAGCTGTGATATCCTCTTTGACCAGTAATGCAACTCCTCCACCCCTTTTACCTCCCTCTCTATCCCGCCTGAAGCATCGATATCCTGGGATATTTAGGTGCCAATCATGCCCTTCCCTCAACCAAGTCTCAGTAATAGCAATAACATCATACTCCCAGGTACTAATCCAAGCCCTAAGTTCATCTGCCTTACCTACTACACTTCTTGCATTAAGACAAATGCACCTCAGACCACCAGTCCCTTTATATTCATCATCTGCTCCCTGCCTGCTCTTCCCCTTAGTCACACTGACTTCATTATCTAGTTCCTTACAGGCTTTTGTTACTACCTCCTTACTGTCAACTGACCTCAATTGGTTCCCATCCCCCTGCCACATTAGTTTAAACCCTCCCCAACAGCGTTAGCAAAAGCACCTCCAAGGACATTGGTTCCAGTCCGGCCCAGGTGTAGACCGTCCAATTTGTAATAGTCCCACCTCCCCCAGAACCGGTCCCAATGTCCCAAAAATCTGAACCCCTCCTTCCTGCACCATCTCTCAAGCCACGCATTCATCCTGACTATTCTTTCATTTTTACTCTGACTATCACGTGGCACTGGTAGTAATCCTGAGATTACTACCTTTGAGGTCCTACTTTTTAACTTGGCTCCTAACTCCCTAAACTCTGCATGTAGGACCTCATCCCGTTTTTTACCTATATCATTAGTGCCTATGTGCACAATGACAACTGGCTGTTCACCCTCCCCCTTTAGAATGTTCTGCAGCCGATCTGAGACGTCCCTGACCCGTGCACCTGGGAGGCAACATACCATTCGGGAGCCTCGTTTTCGACCACAGAACCGCCTATCTACTCCCCTTACAATCGAATCCCCTACGACTATAGCCCTTCCACTCTTTTTCCCGCCCTTCGGACAGCAGAGCCAGCCACGGTGCCATGGACCTGGCTACTGCTGCCTTCCCCTGGTGAGCCATCTCCCTCAACAGTATCCAAAACGGTATACTTGTCTTGGAGGGAGATGACCGCAGGGGACTCCTGCGCTGCCTTCCTGCTCTTTCTCTGCCTTTTGGTCACCCATTCCCTTTCTCCCTCAGCAATCCTAATCTGCGGTGTGACCAATTCACTAAACGTGCTATCCACGACCTCCTCAGCATCGCGCATGCTCCAAAGTGAGTCCATCCGCAGCTCGAGAGCCGTCATGCGGTCTAACAAGAGCTGCAGCTGGACACACTTCCTGCACGTGAAGGAGTCAGGGTCATCAGCCATGTCCCTGAGCTCCCACATTGAGCAAGAGGAGCATGATACGGGTCTGAGATCTCCTGCCATTTTTAATCTTAAGTTTAAACTTAGTTAAATGAAAAAGGAACGAAAAGTTTTTACCAATCACAATAAAACCAGAGAAATCGAAAAAGCCTTACCTTATAAACACCCCACCGAGTCCTTTTTTTTGGTTAGAGGAGGAGGGCGGGTGGGAGACACTACAAGTGTGGTGTCTCGGGTTCAGAAACCGCCCAAATATATAGTGTTTTACTTACCCAGCAGCCCCCTGGCCCAGCAGCCCCCTGGCCTCCGCCGAAAAACAAAAGGAAATTAAATTTACTTTCAAACGGACTTTCCCAGCTGCTCACTCGCTCACACGCTGCTCCCGAAAAAGCTGCTGCACTGTCTCAGTGTCTGGGCTGTGGTGTGTGTGTGTGTGTGTGTGTGTGCATAGAAATATATGCCTCAGTGCCTGGACTGTGGTGTGTGTGTGTGCAGATATATAAGTATCAGTGTCTGGGCTGTGGTGTGATGTGATTGTGCATGTATATAAGCCTCAGTGTCTGGGCTGTGGTGTGTGGGTTGTGTGTGTGTGTGCATAAATATAAGTCTCAGTGCCGGGGCTGTGGTGTGTGTGTGTGTGTGTGTGAGTGTGTGAGTGTGTGTGTATAGAAATATATGTCACAGTTTTCTGCGCTGTGGTGTGTGTTTGTGTGTGTGTGTGTGTGTTATTTCTGTGCGTTTGTGTGTGTGTGTGTGTGCACATATATCAGTCTCAGAGTCTGTGCTGTGGTGTGTGTGTGTGTGTGTGTTTGTGTGTATATATATAAGTCTCAATGTCTGGGCTGTGGTGTGTGGGTTGTGTGTGTGTGTGCATAAATATAAGTCTCAGTGCCGGGGCTGTGGTGTGTGTGTGTGTGTGTGTGAGTGTGTGAGTGTGTGTGTATAGAAATATATGTCACAGTTTTCTGCGCTGTGGTGTGTGTTTGTGTGTGTGTGTGTGTGTTATTTCTGTGCGTTTGTGTGTGTGTGTGTGTGCACATATATCAGTCTCAGAGTCTGTGCTGTGGTGTGTGTGTGTGTGTGTTTGTGTGTATATATATATAAGTCTCAATGTCTGGGCTGTGGTGTGTGTGTTTGTGTGTGCGTGTGTGTGTGCATAGATATAAGTCTCAGTGTCTGGGCTGTGATTTGTGTGTGTGTGTATGGGGGTGTCTGTGTGTGTGTGTGTGGGTGTCTGCGTGTGGGTGTCTGTGTGCACATACATATAACTCTCCGGGTCTCGGCTGTGATGTGTGTGTGTGTGTGTATATATATAAGTCTCAGTGTCTGGGCTGTAGTGCGTGTGTGTGTGTGTGTGTATGTGTTTGCATATATATAAGTCTCAGTGTCTGGGCTGTGGTATGTGTGTGTGTGTGTGTTTGTGTGTGCATATATATAAGTCTCAGTATCTGGGGTGTGGTGGGTGTGTTGGTGTCTGCGTGTGTTTGTGTGTGTGTGTGTGTGTGTGTGTGTGTGTGTGTGTGTGTCTGTGTCTGTGTATATATATAAGTCTCAGTGTCTGGGCTGTGGTGTGTGTGTTGGTGTCTGCGTGTGCTTGTGTGTGGGTGTGTGCGTGTGTGTGTGTGCATATATATAAGTCTCAATGTAAGGGCTGTGGTGTGTGTGTGTGTGTGACTGTCTGTGTGTGGGTGCCTGTGTGTGTGTGCATATATATAAGTCTCAGGGTCTGGGCTGTGGTGTGTGTGTGTGTGTGTGCATATATGTAAGTCTTAGTGTCTGGGCTGTGGTGTGTGTGTGTGTGCCTGTGTGTGGGTGTGCGTGTGTGTGTGTGTGTGGGTGGGTGCCTGTGTGTGTGTGTGTGTGTGTGTTTGTGTGTGTGTGCATATATATATAAGAATCAGTGTCAGGGCTGTGGTGTGTGTGTGTGTGTGTGTGTGTGTGTGCATATATATAAGTCTCAGTGTCTGGGCTGTGGTGTGTGTGTGTGTGTGTGTGTGTGTGTGTGGGTGACTGTGTGTGGGTGTGTGTGTGTGTGTGTGGGTGGGTGTCTATGTGTGGTTGTGCTTGTGTGCTTGCGTGTGTGTGCATATATATAAGTCTCAGTGTCTGGGCCGTGGTGTGTGTTTGTGTGTGTTTGTACATATATATAAGTCTCAGTGTCTGGGCTGTGGTGTGTGTGTGTGTTTGTGTGTGTGTACATATATACAAGTCTTAGTGTCTGGGCTGTGATGTGTGTGTGTGTGTGGGTGTGTGTGTTTGTGTGTGTGTCTGTGTGTGAGTGTGTTTGTTTGTGTGTGTGTGCATATATATATAAGAATCAGTGTCTGGGCTGGGGTGTGTATGTGTGTCTGTGTGTGTGTGTGTGTGTGGGTGTCTGGGTGTGGGTGTGTGTGTGTGTGTGTGTTTGTGTGTGTGTGTGTGTGTGCATATATATAAGTCTCAGTGTCTGGGCCGTGGTGTGTGTTTGTGTGTGTTTGTACATATATATAAGTCCCAGTGTCTGGGCTGTGGTGTGTGTGTGTGTGTGTGTGTGTGTATGTGTGTGTTTGTGTGTGTGTATATGTGGGTGTCTGTGTGTGGGTGGGTGTCTGTGTGTGTGTGTGTGTTTTTGTGTTTGTGTGTGTGCATATATATAAGAATCAGTGTCTGGGCTGTGGTGTGTGTGTGTGTGCGGGTGTCTGTGTGTGTGTGTGAGTGTGTGTGTGTGGGTGTCTTTGTGTGGGTGTGTGTGTGTGTGTGTTGTGTGTGTGTGTGTGTGCATATGGATAATTCACAATGTCTGGACTGTGGTGTGTTTGTGTGTATTTGTGCGGATATATAAGTCTCAGGGTCTGGGCTGTGGTGAGTGTGTTGGTGTCTGCGTGTGTTTGTGTGTGTATGTGTGTGTGTGTGTCTGTGCATATATATAAGTCACAGTGTCTGGGCTGTGGTGTGTGTGTTGGTGTCTGCGTGTGTTTGTGTGTGTGTGTGTGTGTGTGTCTGTGCGTCTGTGCATATATATAAGTCTCAATGTAAGGGCTGTGGTGTGTGTGTGTGTGTGTGTGTGTGTGTGTGCATATATATAAGTCTCAGGGTCTGGGCTGTGGTGTGTGTGTGTCTGTGTGTGTGTGTGCATATATATAAGTCTCAATGTAAGGGCTGTGGTGTGTGTGTGTGTGTGTGTGTGTGTGTGTGTGCATATATCTAAGTCTCAGTGTCTGGGCTCTGGTGTGTGTGTCTGTGTGTCTGTGTGTGTGTGTGTGTGTCGTGTGTGGGTGTGTGGGTGTGTGTGTGTGTGTGTATGTGTGTGTTTGTGTGTGTGTGTGTATGTGCATATATATATAAGTCTCAGCGTCTGGGCTGTGGTGTGTGTGTGTTTGTATGTGTGTGTGTGTACATATATACAAGTCTTAGTGTCTGGGCTGTGTTGTGTGTGTGTGTGTGTGTGTGGGTGTCTGTGTGTGTGTGTGTGTGTGTGTGTGTGTGTGGGTGTCTGTGTGTGCGTGTGTATGAGAGTGTGTGTGTGTGTGTGTGTGTGTGCATTTATATAAGTCTCAGTGTCTGCGCTTTGGTG
>NW_027141568.1:100000-110000 GCF_036365525.1 Heterodontus francisci
GGGTGTGTGTGTGTGTCTGTGCATAGAAATATATGTCTCAGTGTCTGGACTGTGCTGTGTGTGTGTGCAGATATATAAGTCTCAGGGTCTGGGCTGTGGTGTGTGTGTGTCTGTGTGTGCACAGAAATATATGTCTCAGTGTATGGGCTGTGGTGTGTGTGTGTGTGTGTGTGTGTGTGTGTGTGTGTGTGTGTGCATAGAAATATGTGTCTCAGTGCCTGGACTGTGGTGTGATGTGATTGTGCATGTATATAAGCCTCAGTGTCTGGGCTGTGGTGTGTGGGTTGTGTGTGTGTGTGCTTAAATATATGTCTCAGTTTTCTGGGCTGTGGTGTGTGTTTGTGTGTGTGTTTGTGTGTGTGTGCATAAATATAAGTCTCAGTGTCTGGGCTGTGGTGTGTGTTTGTGTGTGTGTGTGTTTTTCTGTGCGTTTGTGTGTGTGTGTGTGTGTGTGCACATATATAAGTCTCAGAATCTGGGCTGTGGTGTGTGTGTGTGCGTGTGTGTTTGTGTGTATGTGTGCATATATATAAGCCTCAATGTCTGGGCTGTGGTGTGTGTGTTTGTGTGTGTGTGTGGGTGTATGTGTGCGCATACATCTAACTCTCAGGGTCACGGATGTGATGTGCGTGTGTGTGGGTGTATTTGTGTGTGTGTGTGTGCATATATATAAGTCTCAGTGTCTGGGCTGTAGTGTGTGTGCGTGTGTCTGTGTGTGTGTGTGAGTGTGTGTGTGTGGGTGTCTTTGTGTGGGTGTGTGTGTGTTGTGTGTGTGTGTGTGTGTGTGCATATGGATAATTCACAATGTCTGGGCTGTGGTGTGTGTGTGCGGATACATAAGTCTCAGAATCTGGGCTGTGGTGTGTGTGCATATATATAAGTCTCAGTGTCTGGGCTGTAGTGAGTGTTTGATGTGTGTGTGCATATATATAAGTCTCAGAATCTGGGCTGTGGTGTGTGTGCAGATATATAAGTCACAGTGTCTGGGCTGTAGTGTGTGTGTGTGTGTGTGTGCATATGGATAATTCACAATGTCTGGGCTGTGGTGTGTTTGCGTGTGTGTGCAAATATATAAGTCTCAGGTTCTGGGCTGTGGTGTGTGTGTGTGTGTGTCTGTGCATAGAAATATATGTCTCAGTGTCTGGACTGTGCTGTGTGTGTGTGCAGATATATAAGTTTCAGGGTCTGGGCTGTGGTGTGTGTGTGTCTGTGTGTGCATAGAAATATATGTCTCAGTGTCTGGGCTGTGGTGTGTGTGTGTGTGCATTGAAATATATGTCTCAGTGCCTGGACTGTGGTGTGTGTGTGTGTGCAGATATATAAGTCTCAGTGTTTGGGCTGTGGTGTGATGTGATTGTGCATGTATATAAGCCTCAGTGTCTGGGCTGTGATGTGTGGGTTGTGTGTGTGTGTGTGTGCATAAATATAAGTCTCAGTGTCGGGGCTGTGGTGTGTGTGTGTGCATAGAAATATATGTCTCAGTTTTCTGGGCTGTGGTGTGTGTTTGTGTGTGTGTGCATAAATATAAGTCTCAGCGTCTGGGCTGTGGTGTGTTTTTGTGTGTGTGTGTTTTTTCTGTGCGTTTGTGTGTGTGTGTGTGCACATATATAAGTCTCAGAGTCTGGGCTGTGGTGTGTGTGTGTGTGTGTTTGTGTGTATGTGTGCATATATATAATTCTCAATGTCTGGGCTGTCGTGTGTGTGTTTGTGTGTGTGTGTGTGTGCATAGATATAAGTGTCAGTGTCTGGGCTGTGGTTTATGTGTGTGTGTGTGTGTGTGTGTGTGTGTGTGTGTGTGTGGGTGTCTGTGTGTGGGTGTCTGTGTGTGGGTGTCTGTGTGCGCATACATCTAACTCTCAGGGTCTCGGCTGTGATGTATGTGTGTGTGTGTGTGTGTGTGTGTGTGTGTGTGTGTGCATGTATATATAAGTCTCAGTGTCTGGGCTGTAGTGTGTGTGTGTGTGTATGTGTATGCATATATATAAGTCTCAGTGTCTCGGCTGTGGTATGTGTGTGTGTATGTGTTTGTGTGTGCATATATATGAGTTTCAGTATCTGGGGTTTGGTGTGTGTGTTGGTGTCTGCGTGTGTTTGTGTGTGTGTGTGTGCATACATATAAGTCTCAGTGTCTGGGCTGTGGTGTGTGTGTGTTTGTGTGTGAGTGTCTGTGTGTGGGTGTGTGTGTGTGTGGGTGGGTGTCTGTGTGTGTGTGTGTGTGTGTGTGTGTGTTTGTATGTGTGTGTTTGTGTGTGTGTGTGTGTGCATATAGATAAGTCTCAGTTTCTGGGCTGTGGTGTGTGTGTGTGTGTCTGTGCATAGAAATATATGTCTCAGTGTCTGGACTGTGCTGTGTGTGTGTTCAGATATATAAGTCTCAGGGTCTGGGCTGTGGTGTGTGTGTGTCTGTGTGTGCATCGAAATATATGTCTCAGTGTCTGGGCTGTGGTGTGTGTGTGTGTGTGTGTGTGTGTGTGTGCATAGAAATATGTGTCTCAGTGCCTGGACTGTGGTGTGATGTGATTGTGCATGTATATAAGCCTCAGTGTCTGGGCTGTGGTGTGATGTGATTGTGCCTGTATATAAGCCTCAGTGTCTGGGCTGTGGTGTGTGGGTTGTGTGTGTGTGTGCTTAAATAGAAGTCTCAGTGTCGGGGCTGTGGTGTGTGTGTGTGTGTATGTGTGAGTGTGTGTGTGTGCATAGAAATATATGTCTCAGTTTTCCGGGCTGTGGTGTGTGTTTGTGTGTGTGTGTGTGTGTTTGTGTGTGTGTGCATAAATATAAGTCTCAGTGTCTGGGCTGTGGTGTGTGTTTGTTTGTGTGTGTGTTTTTCTGTGCGTTTGTGTGTGTGTGTGTGTGTGCACATATATAAGTCTCAGAGTCTGGGCTGTAGTGTGCGTGTGTGTGTGTGTGTTTGTGTGTATGGGTGCATATATATAAGTCTCAATGTCTGGGCTGTGGTGTGTGTGTTTGTGTGTGTGTGTGTGTGGGTGTATGTGTGCGCATACATCTAACTCTCAGGGTCACGGCTGTGATGTGCGTGTGTGTGTGTGTATTTGTGTGTGTGTGTGTGCATATATATAAGTCTCAGTGTCTGGGCTGTAGTGTGTGTGTGTGTGTGTGTGTGTGTGTGTGTGTGTGTGTGTGTGTGTGCATATATATAAGTCTCAGTATCTGGGGTGTGGCGTGTGTGTTGGTGTCTGCGTGTGTTTGTGTGTGTGTGTGTGTGTGTGTGCATACATATAAGTCTCAGTGTCTGGGCTGTGGTGTGTGTGTGTGTGTGTGTGTGGGTGTCTCTGTGTGGGGGTGTGTGTGTGTGTGTGGGGGTGTCTGTGTGTGGGTGTGTGTGTGTGTGTGTGTGTGCATATATATAAGTCTCAGTGTCTGGGCTGTGGTGTGTGTGTGTGTTTGTGTGTGTGTACATATATATAAGTCTCAGTGTCTGTGATGTGGTGTGTGTGTGGGTGTGCGCGTGTGCGTCTGTGTGTGTGGGTGTTTGTGTGCGTGTGTGTGTGTGTGTGTGCATATATATAAGTCTCAGTGTCTGGGAGGTGGTGTGTGTGTGTGTGTGTGGGTTTCTGTGTGTGTGTGTGTTTTTGTGTTTGTGTGTGTGCATATATATAAGAATCAATGTCTGGGCTGTGGTGTGTGTGTGTGTGCGGGTGTCTGTGTGTGTGTGTGAGTGTGTGTGTGGGTGTCTTTGTGTGTGTGTGTGTGTGTTGTGTGTGTGTGTGTGCATATGGATCATTCACAATGTGTGGACTGTGGTGTGTGTGTGTGTGCATCGAAATAAGGCTCAGTGTCTTTGCTGTGGTGTGTGTGTGTGCATATGGATAATTTACAATGTCTGGACTGTGGTGTGTTCGTGTGTGTGTGTGCGGATATATAAGTCTCAGGGTCTGGGCTGTGGTGAGTGTGTGATGTGTGTGTGCATATATATAAGTCTCAGAGTCTGGGCTGTGGTGTGTGTGCATATATATGAGTCTCAGTGTCTGGGCTGTCGTGTGTTTGTGTGTGTGTGCATATGGATAATTCACAATGTCTGGGCTGTGGTGTGTTTGCGTGTGTGTGCATATATATAAGTCTCGGGTTCTGGGCTGTGGTGTGTGTGTATGTTTCTGTGCATAGAAATATATGTCTCAGTGTCTGGACTGTGCTGTGTTTGGGTGCAGATATATAAGTCTCAGGGTCTGGGCTATGGTGTGTGTGTGTCTGTGTGTGCATAGAAATATATACAAAGAAACAAAGAACAAAGAACAAAGATAATTACAGCACAGGAACAGGCCCTTCGGCCCTCCAAGCCTGCGCCGATCCAGATCCTCTCTCTAAACATGTCGCCTATTTTCTAAGGTTCTGTATCTCTTTTCTTCCTGCCCATTCATGTATCTGTCTAGATACATCTTAAAAGACTCCATCGTGTCCGCATCTACCACCTCCGCTGGCAATGCGTTCCAGGTGCCCACCACCCTCTGCGTAAAGAACTTTCCACGCATATCCCCCCTAAACTTTTCCCCTTTCACTTTGAACTCGTGTCCTCTAGTAATTGAAACCCCCACTCTGGGAAAAAGCCTCTTGCTATCCACCCTGTCTATACCTCTCATGATTTTGTACACCTCAATCAGGTCCCCCCTCAACCTCCGTCTTTCTAATGAAAATAATCCTAATCTGCTCAACCTCTCTTCATAGCTAGCGCCCTCCATACCAGGCAACATCTTGGTGAACCTCCTCTGCACCCTCTCCAAAGCATCCACATCCTTTTGATAATGTGGCGACCAGAACTGTACGCAGTATTCCAAATGTGGCCGAACCAAAGTCCTATACAACTGTAACATGACCTGCCAACTCTTGTACTCAATGCCCCGTCCGATGAAGGAAAGCATGCCGTATGCCTTCTTGACCACTCTATTTACCTGCGTTGCCACCTTCAGGGAACAGTGGACCTGAAACACCCAAATCTCTCTGGACATCAATTTTCCCCAGGACTTTTCCATTTACTGTATAGTTCACTCTTGAATTGGATCTTCCAAAATGCATCACCTCGCATTTGCCCTGATTGAACTCCATCTGCCATTTCTCTGCCCAACTCTCCAATCTATCTATATTCTGCTGTATTCTCTGACAGTCCCCTTCACTATCTGCTACTCCACCAATCTTAGTGTCGTCTGCAAATTTGCTAATCAGTCCACCTATACTTTCCTCCAAATCATTAATGTATATCACAAACAACAGTGGTTCCAGCACGGATCCCTGTGGAACACCACTGGTCACACGTCTCCATTTTGAGAAACTCCCTTCTACTGCTACTCTCTGTCTCCTGTTGCCCAGCCAGTTCTTTATCCATCTAGCTAGTACACCTTGGACCCCAAGCGCCTTCACTTTCTCCATCAGCCTGCCATGGGGAACCTTATCAAACGCCTTACTGAAGTCCATGTATATGACATCGACAGCCCTTCCCTCATCAATCAACTTTGTCACTTCCTCAAAGAATTCTATTAAGTTGGTAAGACATGACCTTCCCTGCACAAAACCATGTTGCCTATCACTGATGAGCCCATTTTCTTCCAAATGGGAATAGATCCTATCCCTCAGTATCTTCTCCAGCAGCTTCCCTACCACTGACGTCAGGCTCACCGGTCTATAATTACCTGGATTATCCCTGCTACCCTTCTTAAACAAGGGGACAACATTAGCAATTCTCCAGTCCTCCGGGACCTCACCCGTGTTTAAGGATGCTGCAAAGATATCTGTTAAGGCCCCAGCTATTTCCTCTCTCGCTTCCCTCAGTAACCTGGGATAGATCCCATCCGGACCTGGGGACTTGTCCACCTTAATGCCCTTTAGAATACCCAACACTTCCTCCCTCCTTATGCCGACTTGACCTAGAGTAATCAAACATCTGTTCCTAACCTCAACATCCGTCATGTCCCTCTCCTCGGTGAATACCGATGCAAAGTACTCATTTAGAATCTCACCCATTTTCTCTGAGTCCAAGCATAACATTCCTCCTTTGTCCTTTAGTGGGCCAATCCTTTCTCTAGTTACCCTCTTTCTCCTTATATATGAATAAAAGGCTTTGGGATTTTCCTTAACCCTGTTTGCTAAAGATATTTCATGACCCCTTTTAGCCCTCTTAATTCCTCGTTTCAGATTGGTCCTACATTCCCGATATTCTTTCAAAGCTTCGTCTTTCATCAGCCGCCTAGACCTTATGTATGCTTCCTTTTTCCTCTTAGCTAGTCTCACAATTTCACCTGTCATCCATGGTACCCTAATCTTGCCATTTCTATCCCTCATTTTCACAGGAACATGTCTCTCCTGCACGCTAATCAACCTCTCTTTAAAAGCCTCCCACATATCACATGTGGATTTACCTTCAAACAGCTGCTCCCAATCTACATTTCCCAGCTCCTGCCGAATTTTGGTGTAGTTGGCCTTCCCCCAATTTAGCACTCTCCCTTTTGGACCACTCTCGTCTTTGTCCATGAGTATTTTAAAGCTTACGGAATTGTGATCACTATTCCCAAAGTAGTCCCCTACTGAAACTTCAACAACCTGGCCGGGCTCATTCCCCAACACCAGGTCTAGTATGGCCCCTTCCCGAGTTGGACTATTTACATACTGCTCCAGAAAACCCTCCTGGATGCTCCTTACAAATTCTGCTCCATCTGGACCTCTAACACTAAGCGAATCCCAGTCAATGTTGGGAAAATTAAAATCTCCTATCACCACCACCCTGTTGCTCCTACATCTTTCCATAATCTGTTTACATATTTGTACCTCTATCTCACGCTCGCTGTTGGGAGGCCTGTAGTACAGCCCCAACATTGTTACCGCACCCTTCCTATTTCTGAGTTCTGTCCATATTGCCTCACTGCTCGAGTCCTCCATAGTGCCCTCCTTCAGCACAGCTGTGATATCCTCTTTGACCAGTAATGCAACTCCTCCACCCCTTTTACCTCCCTCTCTATCCCGCCTGAAGCATCGATATCCTGGGATATTTAGGTGCCAATCATGCCCTTCCCTCAACCAAGTCTCAGTAATAGCAATAACATCATACTCCCAGGTACTAATCCAAGCCCTAAGTTCATCTGCCTTACCTACTACACTTCTTGCATTAAGACAAATGCACCTCAGACCACCAGTCCCTTTATATTCATCATCTGCTCCCTGCCTGCTCTTCCCCTTAGTCACACTGACTTCATTATCTAGTTCCTTACAGGCTTTTGTTACTACCTCCTTACTGTCAACTGACCTCAATTGGTTCCCATCCCCCTGCCACATTAGTTTAAACCCTCCCCAACAGCGTTAGCAAAAGCACCTCCAAGGACATTGGTTCCAGTCCGGCCCAGGTGTAGACCGTCCAATTTGTAATAGTCCCACCTCCCCCAGAACCGGTCCCAATGTCCCAAAAATCTGAACCCCTCCTTCCTGCACCATCTCTCAAGCCACGCATTCATCCTGACTATTCTTTCATTTTTACTCTGACTATCACGTGGCACTGGTAGTAATCCTGAGATTACTACCTTTGAGGTCCTACTTTTTAACTTGGCTCCTAACTCCCTAAACTCTGCATGTAGGACCTCATCCCGTTTTTTACCTATATCATTAGTGCCTATGTGCACAATGACAACTGGCTGTTCACCCTCCCCCTTTAGAATGTTCTGCAGCCGATCTGAGACGTCCCTGACCCGTGCACCTGGGAGGCAACATACCATTCGGGAGCCTCGTTTTCGACCACAGAACCGCCTATCTACTCCCCTTACAATCGAATCCCCTACGACTATAGCCCTTCCACTCTTTTTCCCGCCCTTCGGACAGCAGAGCCAGCCACGGTGCCATGGACCTGGCTACTGCTGCCTTCCCCTGGTGAGCCATCTCCCTCAACAGTATCCAAAACGGTATACTTGTTTTGGAGGGAGATGACCGCAGGGGACTCCTGCGCTGCCTTCCTGCTCTTTCTCTGCCTTTTGGTCACCCATTCCCTTTCTCCCTCAGCAATCCTAATCTGCGGTGTGACCAATTCACTAAACGTGCTATCCACGACCTCCTCAGCATCGCGCATGCTCCAAAGTGAGTCCATCCGCAGCTCGAGAGCCGTCATGCGGTCTAACAAGAGCTGCAGCTGGACACACTTCCTGCACGTGAAGGAGTCAGGGTCATCAGCCATGTCCCTGAGCTCCCACATTGAGCAAGAGGAGCATGATACGGGTCTGAGATCTCCTGCCATTTTTAATCTTAAGTTTAAACTTAGTTAAATGAAAAAGGAACGAAAAGTTTTTACCAATCACAATAAAACCAGAGAAATCGAAAAAGCCTTACCTTATAAACACCCCACCGAGTCCTTTTTTTTGGTTAGAGGAGGAGGGCGGGTGGGAGACACTACAAGTGTGGTGTCTCGGGTTCAGAAACCGCCCAAATATATAGTGTTTTACTTACCCAGCAGCCCCCTGGCCCAGCAGCCCCCTGGCCTCCGCCGAAAAACAAAAGGAAATTAAATTTACTTTCAAACGGACTTTCCCAGCTGCTCACTCGCTCACACGCTGCTCCCGAAAAAGCTGCTGCACTGTCTCAGTGTCTGGGCTGTGGTGTGTGTGTGTGTGTGTGTGTGTGCATAGAAATATATGCCTCAGTGCCTGGACTGTGGTGTGTGTGTGTGCAGATATATAAGTATCAGTGTCTGGGCTGTGGTGTGATGTGATTGTGCATGTATATAAGCCTCAGTGTCTGGGCTGTGGTGTGTGGGTTGTGTGTGTGTGTGCATAAATATAAGTCTCAGTGCCGGGGCTGTGGTGTGTGTGTGTGTGAGTGTGTGAGTGTGTGTGTATAGAAATATATGTCACAGTTTTCTGCGCTGTGGTGTGTGTTTGTGTGTGTGTGTGTGTGTTATTTCTGTGCGTTTGTGTGTGTGTGTGTGTGCACATATATCAGTCTCAGAGTCTGTGCTGTGGTGTGTGTGTGTGTGTGTGTTTGTGTGTATATATATAAGTCTCAATGTCTGGGCTGTGGTGTGTGGGTTGTGTGTGTGTGTGCATAAATATAAGTCTCAGTGCCGGGGCTGTGGTGTGTGTGTGTGTGTGTGTGTGAGTGTGTGAGTGTGTGTGTATAGAAATATATGTCACAGTTTTCTGCGCTGTGGTGTGTGTTTGTGTGTGTGTGTGTGTGTTATTTCTGTGCGTTTGTGTGTGTGTGTGTGTGCACATATATCAGTCTCAGAGTCTGTGCTGTGGTGTGTGTGTGTGTGTGTGTTTGTGTGTATATATATAAGTCTCAATGTCTGGGCTGTGGTGTGTGTGTTTGTGTGTGCGTGTGTGTGTGCATAGATATAAGTCTCAGTGTCTGGGCTGTGATTTGTGTGTGTGTGTATGGGGGTGTCTGTGTGTGTGTGTGTGGGTGTCTGCGTGTGGGTGTCTGTGTGCACATACATATAACTCTCCGGGTCTCGGCTGTGATGTGTGTGTGTGTGTGTATATATATAAGTCTCAGTGTCTGGGCTGTAGTGCGTGTGTGTGTGTGTGTGTATGTGTTTGCATATATATAAGTCTCAGTGTCTGGGCTGTGGTATGTGTGTGTGTGTGTGTTTGTGTGTGCATATATATAAGTCTCAGTATCTGGGGTGTGGTGGGTGTGTTGGTGTCTGCGTGTGTTTGTGTGTGTGTGTGTGTGTGTGTGTGTGTGTGTGTCTGTGTCTGTGTATATATATAAGTCTCAGTGTCTGGGCTGTGGTGTGTGTGTTGGTGTCTGCGTGTGCTTGTGTGTGGGTGTGTGCGTGTGTGTGTGTGCATATATATAAGTCTCAATGTAAGGGCTGTGGTGTGTGTGTGTGTGTGACTGTCTGTGTGTGGGTGCCTGTGTGTGTGTGCATATATATAAGTCTCAGGGTCTGGGCTGTGGTGTGTGTGTGTGTGTGCATATATGTAAGTCTTAGTGTCTGGGCTGTGGTGTGTGTGTGTGTGCCTGTGTGTGGGTGTGCGTGTGTGTGTGTGTGTGGGTGGGTGCCTGTGTG